>NW_027440686.1:0-71192 GCF_031893055.1 Leptodactylus fuscus | reverse complement strand
TCCATAGTGACCCCTGCACACAGTATTATGTCCAATAGTGGTCCCTGCACACAGTATTATCCCCCATAGTGGCCCCTGCACACAGTATTATGTCCCCATAGTGGCCCCTGCACACAGTATTATGTCCCATAGTGGCCCCTGCACACAGTATTATGTCCCATAGTGGCCCCTGCACACAGTATTATGTCCCCATAGTGGCCCCTGCACACAGTATTATGTCCCATAGTGGCCCCTGCACACAGTATTATGTCCCATAGTGGCCCCTGCACACAGTATTATGTCCCATAGTGACCCCTGCACACAGTATTATGTCCCATAGTGGCCCCTGCACACAGTATTATGTCCCATAGTGACCCCTGCACACAGTATTATGTCCCATAGTGGTCCCTGCACACAGTATTATGTCCCATAGTGGCCCCTGCACACAGTATTATGTCCCCATAGTGACCCCTGCACACAGTATTATGTCCCATAGTGGCCCCTGCACACAGTATTATGTCCAATAGTGGCCCCTGCACACAGTATTATGCCCCATAGTGGCCCCTGCACACAGTATTATGTCCCATAGTGGCCCCTGCACACAGTATTATCCCCCATAGTGACCCCTGCACACAGTATTATCCCCCATAGTGGCCCCTGCACACAGTATTATGTCCCATAGTGGCCCCTGCACACAGTATTATGTCCAATAGTGGCCCCTGCACACAGTATTATCCCCCATAGTGACCCCTGCACACAGTATTATGTCCCATAGTGGCCCCTGCACACAGTATTATCCCCCATAGTGACCCCTGCACACAGTATTATGTCCCATAGTGGCCCCTGCACACAGTATTATGTCCCATAGTGGCCCCTGCACACAGTATTATCCCCCATAGTGGCCCCTGCACACAGTATTATGTCCCATAGTGGCCCCTGCACACAGTATTATCCCCCATAGTGACCCCTGCACACAGTATTATGTCCCATAGTGGCCCCTGCACACAGTATTATGTCCCATAGTGGCCCCTGCACACAGTATTATGTCCCATAGTGACCCCTGCACACAGTATTATACCCCATAGTGACCCCTGCACACAGTATTATGTCCCATAGTGACCCCTGCACACAGTATTATCCCCCATAGTGACCCCTGCACACAGTATTATCCCCCATAGTAGCCCCTGCACACAGTATTATGTCCCATAGTGGTCCCTGCACACAGTATTATGTCCCATAGTGACCCCTGCACACAGTATTATCCCCCATAGTGACCCCTGCACACAGTATTATGTCCCATAGTGGCTCCTGCACACAGTATTATGTCCCATAGTGTCCCCTGCACACAGTATTATCCCCCATAGTGGCCCCTGCACACAGTATTATGTCCCATAGTGACCCCTGCACACAGTATTATCCCCCATAGTGGCCCCCTGCACACAGTATTATGTCCCATAGTGGCCCCTGCACACAGTATTATGTCCCATAGTGGCCCCTGCACACAGTATTATGTCCCCATAGTGGCCCCTGCACACAGTATTATGTCCCCATAGTGGCCCCTGCACACAGTATTATCCCCCATAGTGGCCCCTGCACACAGTATTATGTCCCATAGTGGCCCCTGCACACAGTATTATGTCCCATAGTGACCCCTGCACACAGTATTATCCCCCATAGTGACCCCTGCACACATTATTATGTCCCATAGTGGCCCCTGCACACAGTATTATGTCCCATAGTGGCCCCTGCACACAGTATTATGTCCCATAGTGACCCCTGCACACAGTATTATCCCCCATAGTGGCCCCTGCACACAGTATTATGTCCCATAGTGGCCCCTGTACACAGTATTATGTCCCATAGTGACCCCTGCACACAGTATTATGTCCCATAGTGACCCCTGCACACAGTATTATGTCCCATAGTGGCCCCTGCACACAGTATTATCCCCCATAGTGACCCCTGCACACAGTATTATGTCCCATAGTGGCCCCTGCACACAGTATTATGTCCCATAGTGGCCCCTGCACACAGTATTATGTCCCATAGTGGCCCCTGCACACAGTATTATCCCCCATAGTGACCCCTGCACACAGTATTATGTCCCATAGTGGCCCCTGCATACAGTATTATGTCCCATAGTGACCCCTGCACACAGTATTATGTCCCATAGTGGCCCCTGCACACAGTATTATGTCCCATAGTGGCCCCTGCACACAGTATTATGTCCCATAGTGGCCCCTGCACACAGTATTATCCCCCATAGTGACCCCTGCACACAGTATTATGTCCCATAGTGACCCCTGCATACAGTATTATGTCCCATAGTGACCCCTGCACACAGTATTATGTCCCATAGTGGCCCCTGCACACAGTATTATGTCCCATAGTGGCCCCTGCACACAGTATTATCCCCCATAGTGGTCCCTGCACACAGTATTATCCCCCATAGTGGCCCCTGCACACAGTATTATGTCCCATAGTGGCCCCTGTACACAGTATTATGTCCCATAGTGACCCCTGCACACAGTATTATCCCCCATAGTGACCCCTGCACACAGTATTATGTCCCATAGTGACCCCTGTACACAGTATTATCCCCCATAGTGGCCCCTGTACACAGTATTATCCCCCATAGTGGCCCCTGCACACAGTATTATCCCCCATAGTGGCCCCTGCACACAGTATTATCCCCCATAGTGGCCCCCGCACACAGTATTATGTCCCATAGTGGCCCCTGTACACAGTATTATGTCCCATAGTGGCCCCTGTACACAGTATTATGTCCCATAGTGACCCCTGCACACAGTATTATGTCCCATAGTGGCCCCTGCACACAGTATTATCCCCCATAGTGACCCCTGCACACAGTATTATGTCCCATAGTGACCCCTGCACACAGTATTATCCCCCATAGTGGCCCCTGCACACAGTATTATCCCCCATAGTGGCTCCTGTACACAGTATTATCCCCCATAGTGGCCCCTGCACACAGTATTATCCCCCATAGTGGCCCCTGTACACAGTATTATCCCCCATAGTGGCCCCTGCACACAGTATTATGTCCCATAGTGGCCCCTGCACACAGTATTATGTCTCATAGTGGCCCCTGCACACAGTATTATGTCCCATAGTGGCTCCCGCACACAGTATTATCCCCCATAGTGACCCCTGCACACAGTATTATCCCCCATAGTGACCCCTGCACACAGTATTATCCCCCATAGTGACCCCTGCACACAGTATTATGTCCCATAGTGGCCCCTGTACACAGTATTATCCCCCATAGTGGCCCCTGCACACAGTATTATGTCCCATAGTGGCCCCTGCACACAGTATTATGTCTCATAGTGACCCCTGCACACAGTATTATGTCCCATAGTGGCCCCTGCACACAGTATTATGTCCCATAGTGGCCCCTGCACACAGTATTATGTCCCATAGTGACCCCTGCACACAGTATTATGTCCAATAGTGGCCCCTGCACACAGTATTATGCCCCATAGTGGCCCCTGCACACAGTATTATGTCCCATAGTGGTCCCTGCACACAGTATTATCCCCCATAGTGGCCCCTGTACACAGTATTATCCCCCATAGTGGCCCCTGCACACAGTATTATCCCCCATAGTGGCCCCTGTACACAGTATTATCCCCCATAGTGGCCCCTGCACACAGTATTATGTCCCATAGTGACCCCTGCACACAGTATTATGTCCCATAGTGGCCCCTGCACACAGTATTATGTCCCATAGTGGTCCCTGCACACAGTATTATGTCCAATAGTGGCCCCTGCACACAGTATTATGTCCCATAGTGGCCCCTGCACACAGTATTATGTCCCATAGTGACCCCTGCACACAGTATTATGTCCCATAGTGGTCCCTGCACACAGTATTATCCCCCATAGTGGCCCCTGTACACAGTATTATCCCCCATAGTGGCCCCTGCACACAGTATTATCCCCCATAGTGGCCCCTGTACACAGTATTATCCCCCATAGTGGCCCCTGCACACAGTATTATGTCCCATAGTGGCCCCTGCACACAGTATTATGTCCCATAGTGACCCCTGCACACAGTATTATGTCCCATAGTGGCCCCTGTACACAGTATTATCCCCCATAGTGGCCCCTGCACACAGTATTATGTCCCATAGTGACCCCTGCACACAGTATTATCCCCCATAGTGGCCCCTGCACACAGTATTATGTCCCATAGTGACCCCTGCACACAGTATTATGTCCCATAGTGGCCCCTGCACACAGTATTATGTCCCATAGTGGCCCCTGCACACAGTATTATGTCCCATAGTGGCCCCTGTACACAGTATTATGTCCCATAGTGGCCCCTGCACACAGTATTATCCCCCATAGTGGCCCCTGCACACAGTATTATCCTCCATAGTGGCCCCTGCATACAGTATTATCCCCCATAGTGTCCCCTGCACACAGTATTATGTCCCATAGTGACCCCTGCACACAGTATTATGTCCCATAGTGTCCCCTGCACACAGTATTATGTCCCATAGTGACCCCTGCACACAGTATTATGTCCCATAGTGGCCCCTGCACACAGTATTATGTCCCATAGTGGCCCCTGCACACAGTATTATGTCCAATAGTGGCCCCTGCACACAGTATTATGTCCCATAGTGGCCCCTGCACACAGTATTATGTCCCATAGTGGCCCCTGTACACAGTATTATCCCCCATAGTGGCCCCTGCGCACAGTATTATCCCCCATAGTGGCCCCTGCACACAGTATAACATCCCATAGTGACCCCTGCACACAGTATTATGTCCCATAGTGGCCCCTGCACACAGTATTATGTCCCATAGTGGCCCCTGCACACAGTATTATGTCCCATAGTGGCCCCTGCACACAGTATTATGTCCCATAGTGGCCCCTGCACACAGTATTATGTCCCATAGTGGCCCCTGCACACAGTATTATGTCCCATAGTGGCCCCTGCACACAGTATTATGTCCCATAGTGGCCCCTGTACACAGTATTATGTCCCATAGTGGCCCCTGCACACAGTATTATCCCCCATAGTGGTCCCTGCACACAGTATTATCCCCCCATAGTGGCCCCTGCACACAGTATAACATCCCATAGTGACCCCTGCACACAGTATTATGTCCCATAGTGGCCCCTGCACACAGTATTATGTCCCATAGTGGCCCCTGCACACAGTATTATGTCCCATAGTGGCCCCTGCACACAGTATTATGTCCCATAGTGGCCCCTGCACACAGTATTATGTCCCATAGTGGCCCCTGCACACAGTATTATGTCCCATAGTGACCCCTGCACACAGTATTATGTCCCATAGTGGCCCCTGCACACAGTATTATGTCCCATAGTGGCCCCTGCACACAGTATTATGTCCCATAGTGGCCCCTGCACACAGTATTATGTCCCATAGTGGCCCATGCACACAGTATTATGTCCCATAGTGGCCCCTGCACACAGTATTATCCCCCATAGTGGTCCCTGCACACAGTATTATCCCCCCATAGTGGCCCCTGCACACAGTATAACATCCCATAGTGACCCCTGCACACAGTATTATGTCCCATAGTGGCCCCTGCACACAGTATTATGTCCCATAGTGGCCCCTGCACACAGTATTATGTCCCATAGTGGCCCCTGCACACAGTATTATGTCCCATAGTGGCCCCTGCACACAGTATTATGTCCCATAGTGGCCCCTGCACACAGTATTATGTCCCATAGTGACCCCTGCACACAGTATTATGTCCCATAGTGGCCCCTGCACACAGTATTATGTCCCATAGTGGCCCCTGCACACAGTATTATGTCCCATAGTGGCCCCTGCACACAGTATTATGTCCCATAGTGACCCCTGCACACAGTATTATGTCCCATAGTGGCCCCTGCACACAGTATTATCCCCCATAGTGGCCCCTGCACACAGTATTATGTCCCATAGTGGCCCCTGCACACAGTATTATACCCCATAGTGGCCCCTGCACACAGTATTATGTCCCATAGTGGCCCCTGCACACAGTATTATATCCCATAGTGGCCCCTGCACACAGTATTATCCCCCATAGTGGTCCCTGCACACAGTATTATCCCCCATAGTGGCCCCTGCACACAGTATTATGCCCCATAGTGGCCCCTGCACACAGTATTATGTCCCATAGTGGCCCCTGCACACAGTATTATGTCCCATAGTGACCCCTGCACACAGTATTATGTCCCATAGTGGCCCCTGCACACAGTATTATCCCCCATAGTGGCCCCTGCACACAGTATTATCCCCCATAGTGGCCCCTGCACACAGTATTATCCCCCATAGTGGCCCCTGCACACAGTATTATCCCCCATAGTGGCCCCTGCACACAGTATTATGTCCCATAGTGGCCCCTACACACAGTATTATGTCCCATAGTGGCCCCTGCACACAGTATTATGTCCCATAGTGACCCCTGCACACAGTATTATGTCCCATAGTGGCCCCTGCACACAGTATAACATCCCATAGTGGCCCCTGCACACAGTATAACATCCCATAGTGGCCCCTGCACACAGTATAACATCCCATAGTGGCCCCTGCACACAGTATTATCCTCCATAGTGGCCCCTGCACACAGTATTATCCCCCATAGTGGCCCCTGCACACAGTATTATGTCCCATAGTGGCCCCTGCACACAGTATTATGTCCCATAGTGGCCCCTGCACACATTATTATGTCCCATAGTGACCCCTGCACACAGTATTATGTCCCATAGTGGCCCCTGCACACAGTATTATGTCCCATAGTGGCCCCTGCACGCAGTATTATGTCCCATAGTGACCCCTGCACACAGTATTATGTCCCATAGTGACCCCTGCACACAGTATTATGTCCCATAGTGACCCCTGCACACAGTATTATGTCCCATAGTGGCCCCTGCACACAGTATTATGTCCCATAGTGGCCCCTGCACACAGTATTATGTCCCATAGTGGCCCCTGCACACAGTATTATGTCCCATAGTGGCCCCTGCACACAGTATTATGTCCCATAGTGGCCCCTGCACACAGTATTATGTCCCATAGTGGCCCCTGCACACAGTATTATGTCCCATAGTGGCCCCTGCACACAGTATTATGTCCCATAGTGGCCCCTGCACACAGTATTATGTCCCATAGTGGCCCCTACACACAGTATTATGTCCCATAGTGGCCCCTGCACACAGTATTATGTCCCATAGTGGCCCCTGCACACAGTATTATGTCCCATAGTGGCCCCTGCACACAGTATTATGTCCCATAGTGGCCCCTGCACACAGTATTATCCCCCATAGTGGCCCCTGCACACAGTATTATGTCCCATAGTGGCCCCTGCACACAGTATTATGTCCCATAGTGGCCACTACACACAGTATTATGTCCTATAGTGGCCCCTGCACACAGTATTATGTCCCATAGTGGTCCCTGCACACAGTATTATCCCCCATAGTGGCCCCTGCACACAGTATTATGTCCCATAGTGGCCCCTGCACACAGTATTATGTCCCATAGTGGCCCCTGCACACAGTATTATGTCCCATAGTGGCCCCTGCACACAGTATTATGTCCCATAGTGGCCCATGCACACAGTATTATGTCCCATAGTGGCCCCTGCACACAGTATTATGTCCCATAGTGGCCCCTGCACACAGTATTATGTCCCATAGTGGCCCCTGCACACAGTATTATGTCCCATAGTGGCCACTACACACAGTATTATGTCCTATAGTGGCCCCTGCACACAGTATTATGTCCCATAGTGGTCCCTGCACACAGTATTATCCCCCATAGTGGCCCCTGCACACAGTATTATGTCCCATAGTGGCCCCTGCACACAGTATTATGTCCCATAGTGGCCCCTGCACACAGTATTATGTCCCATAGTGGCTCCTGCACACAGTATTATCCCCCATAGTGGCCCCTGCACACAGTATTATGTCCCATAGTGGTCCCTGCACACAGTATTATCCCCCATAGTGGTCCCTGCACACAGTATTATCCCCCCATAGTGGCCCCTGCACACAGTATAACATCCCATAGTGACCCCTGCACACAGTATTATGTCCCATAGTGGCCCCTGCACACAGTATTATGTCCCATAGTGGCCCCTGCACACAGTATTATGTCCCATAGTGACCCCTGCACACAGTATTATGTCCCATAGTGGCCCCTGCACACAGTATTATCCCCCATAGTGGTCCCTGCACACAGTATTATCCCCCCATAGTGGCCCCTGCACACAGTATAACATCCCATAGTGACCCCTGCACACAGTATTATGTCCCATAGTGGCCCCTGCACACAGTATTATGTCCCATAGTGGCCCCTGCACACAGTATTATGTCCCATAGTGGCCCCTGCACACAGTATTATGTCCCATAGTGGCCCCTGCACACAGTATTATGTCCCATAGTGGCCCCTGCACACAGTATTATGTCCCATAGTGACCCCTGCACACAGTATTATGTCCCATAGTGGCCCCTGCACACAGTATTATGTCCCATAGTGGCCCCTGCACACAGTATTATGTCCCATAGTGGCCCCTGCACACAGTATTATGTCCCATAGTGACCCCTGCACACAGTATTATGTCCCATAGTGGCCCCTGCACACAGTATTATCCCCCATAGTGGCCCCTGCACACAGTATTATGTCCCATAGTGGCCCCTGCACACAGTATTATCCCCCATAGTGGCCCCTGCACACAGTATTATATCCCATAGTGGCCCCTGCACACAGTATTATCCCCCATAGTGGTCCCTGCACACAGTATTATCCCCCATAGTGGCCCCTGCACACAGTATTATGCCCCATAGTGGCCCCTGCACACAGTATTATGTCCCATAGTGGCCCCTGCACACAGTATTATGTCCCATAGTGGCCCCTGCACACAGTATTATCCTCCATAGTGGCCCCTGCACACAGTATTATGTCCCATAGTGACCCCTGCACACAGTATTATGCCCCATAGTGGCCCCTGCACACAGTATTATCCCCCATAGTGGCCCCTGCACACAGTATTATGTCCCATAGTGGCCCCTGCACACAGTATTATCCCCCATAGTGGCCCCTGCACACAGTATTATCCCCCATAGTGGCCCCTGCACACAGTATTATCCCCCATAGTGGCCCCTGCACACAGTATTATCCCCCATAGTGGCCCCTGCACACAGTATTATCCCCCATAGTGGCCCCTGCACACAGTATTATGTCCCATAGTGGCCCCTGCACACAGTATTATGTCCCATAGTGGCCACTACACACAGTATTATGTCCTATAGTGGCCCCTGCACACAGTATTATGTCCCATAGTGGTCCCTGCACACAGTATTATCCCCCATAGTGGCCCCTGCACACAGTATTATGTCCCATAGTGGCCCCTGCACACAGTATTATGTCCCATAGTGGCCCCTGCACACAGTATTATGTCCCATAGTGACCCCTGCACACAGTATTATGTCCCATAGTGGTCCCTGCACACAGTATTATGTCCCATAGTGGCCCCTGCACACAGTATTATGTCCCATAGTGGCCCCTGCACACAGTATTATGTCCCATAGTGGCCCCTGCACACAGTATTATGAGCCCTGACAGTGTCATACACTATGTATTATAGATATATATATAGTCCTAGGAGTCCTGACAGTGTCATACACTATGTATTATAGATATATATATAGTCCTAGGAGTCCTGACAGTGTCATACACTATGTATTATAGATATACAGTCCTATGAAAAAGTTTGGGCACCCCTATTAATCTTAATCATTTTTAGTTCTAAATATTTTGGTGTTTATAACAGCCATTTCAGTTTGATATATCTAATAACTGATGGACACAGTAATATTTCAGGATTGAAATGAGGTTTATTGTACTAACAGAAAATGTGCAATATGCAATAAACCAAAATTTGACTGGTGCAAAAGTATGGGCACCTCAACAGAAAAGTGACATTAATATTTAGTACATCCTCCTTTTGCAGAGATAACAGCCTCTAGTCGCTTCCTGTAGCTTTTAATCAGTTCCTGGATCCTGGATAAAGGTATTTTGGACAAACAATTTGCGTTCAGTTAAGTTAGATGGTCGCCGAGCATGGACAGCCCGCTTCCAATCATCCCACAGATGTTCAATGATATTCAGGTCTGGGGACTGGGATGGCCATTCCAGAACATTGTAATTGTTCCTCTGCATGAATGCCTGAGGATTTGGAGCTTTGGTGTTTTGGATCATTGTCTTGCTGAAATATCCATCCCCGGTGTAACTTCAACTTCGTCACTGATTCTTGAACATTATTCTCAAGAATCTGCTGATACTGAGTGGAATCCATGCGACTCTCAACTTTAACAAGATTCCCGATGCCGGCATTGGCCACACAGCCCCAAAGCATGATGGAACCTCCACCAAATCTTACAGTGGGTAGCATGTGTTTTTCTTGGAATGCTGTTTCTTTTTGGACGCCATGCATAACGCCTTTTTTTATAACCAAACAACTCAATCTTTGTTTCCAAAATGAAGTTGGCTTGTCCAAATGTGCTTTTTCATACCTCAGGCAACTCTATTTGTGGCGTACGTGCAGAAACGGCTTCTTTCTCATCACTCTCCCATACAGCTTCTATTTGTGCAAAGTGCGCTGTATAGTTGACCGATGCACAGTGACACCATCTGCAGCAAGATGATGCTGCAGCTCTTTGGAGGTGGTCTGTGGATTGTCCTTGACTGTTCTCAGCATTCTTCTTCTCTGCCTTTCTGATATTTTTCTTGGCCTGCCACTTCTGGGCTTAACAAGAACTGTCCCTGTGGTCTTCCATCTCCTTACTATGTTCCTCACAGTGGAAACTGACAGGTTAAATCTCTGAGACAACGTTTTGTATCCTTCCCCTGAACAACTATGTTGAACAATCTTTGTTTTCAGATCATTTGAGAGCGGGCTGTCCATGCTCGGCGACCATCAAACTTAACTGAACTTGAATTGTTTTGTAGAAAGAAATGGTCCAAAATACCTTCATCCAGGATCCAGGAACTGATTAAAAGCTACAGGAAGCGACTAGAGGCTGTTATCTCTGCAAAAGGAGGATCCACTAAATATTAATGTCACTTTTCTGTTGAGGTGCCCATACTTTTGCACCGGTCAAATTTTGGTTTAATGCATATTGCACATTTTCTGTTAGTACAATAAACCTCATTTCTATCCTGAAATATTACTGTGTCCATCAGTTATTAGATATATCAAACTGAAATGGCTGCTGCAAACACCAAAATATTTAGAACTAAAAATGATTAAGATTAATAGGGGTGCCCAAACTTTTTCATAGGACTGTATATATATATAGTCCTAGGAGCCCTGACAGTGTCATACGCTATGTATTATATATATATATATATATATATATAGATATAGATATAGATATATACAGTCCTATGAAAAAGTTTGGGCACCCCTATTAATCTTAATCATTTTTAGTTCTAAATATTTTGGTATTTGCAGCAGCCATGTCAGTTTGATATATCTAATAACTGATGGACACAGTAATATTTCAGGATTGAAATGAGGTTTATTGTACTAACAGAAAATGTGCAATATGCATTAAACCAAAATTTGACCGGTGAAGCCGACGGCAACGAACAGTTTTCTTGATTGGTCTAGCTGTCACCCTGACCCCCTAAAAAAAGGTATACCTAGGGGACAATTTGTGAGGGCTCGACGTAACTGTTCAGCCTACTCTGATTTCTTGGAGGAATCAAGAACTCTTGCAAATCGGTTTGAAAGGAAGGGCTTCCCAAAAAAAGTGGTTGAAGATGCATTTATTAGAGCAAAACAGACGGATAGAAAAAATCTACTTGTGCCTAAGAAAGGAGATTCATCTCAGGGTCCCATAAGGCTCATTGGAACATTTGACTCAGGTCACCAAGAGGTTAGAAACATCATGAAAAAGTTCTGGAAAATTTTAACAGCCGATCCTGATGTAGGAGGCATGGTGGGGAAACAGCCCAGCATTACTTTTAGACGAGGAAAAAATCTTAAAGATCGTCTGGTGCATAGTGTCTTACCAATTGAAGAAGAGAAAGGGACTTGGTTATCAACAAAAAAAACCCTGGGAACCTACCCATGCGGAAAATGTACAGCATGTCCTTTTATCCTCAAAAAACCATCTTTTCAGAGTGTAGCCACTGGTGCAATCTATGAATGTAGGAGTTTCGCAAATTGCGAGACTGTCGGGGTGGTGTATCTGCTAAGTTGCCCATGCCCTCGTGTCACGGGATGGTTAGAGTCCGGCAATAGGCAATGTGTAATATATATTTCATGTGGAATGTATTCTCTAACCTGTTGTAAATATCAGTGTGTAGTTGGCTGATTAGGGTCTAGTGTGTTAGCACATTGTATGCAAATACCTCTAACTAGTGAGGACAATGGGTGGAGATAATCTGATCGGTGTCTCCAAGAAGATGTTGGACTGTGCATTGTCCATAGTAGACAGGGAGTCTGCTCTCCTTGGTATAGGTGAGGGGGGAAGGATCTGTGACTCAGCCCTTCCCACCCCCAGGTATAGGAAGTAACAGTTTAGTATATAGTATATAGCTAGCAGTTAGTATGTGTTAGCCGGCCTGTGCACAGCTCTGCAGAGAGCCAGGACTTAGTTACAGGACCAAGGAACCAAAGTTATCATTGGATTGTGACTTCTGTGGACTTATTGTTATTACGGTTGATGTGACCGCCACCGGCTACTAACTTTGTGGATTACAATAAATTGCTGTTGTCTCCCGACCTCTTGCGTCCGTGTTGATTCAAAAGACCATCCGGAGGAAGACGTATACCTTTGCTCCGTGACAACTGGTTGGCAGCGGTGGGATCAACAGCGGACAGCGAGATGGACTACAGCAGCTCAGCGATTAATGGAGCCACAACCTCAGAATACAGGAACTGGACTATGGCACGTCTACAAGTAAGGGCCCGGGAACTAAACCTGAGTTACCAGGGAAGAACGAAAGATCAACTGATCGAGGCACTGGAGGAGATGACCCTGCAAAGCGACCATGAGGAGGGCTGCCCCCAGGAGACTGGAGAGATACGGGAGTGGCAGGTACAGACCCAAAAGAGCAGATGGGTTGTTTTGTATGAGGAGGAATTGGCAGTGCTGGGGCTAGGAGCAACTGCAGAGCAAAGGAGTAGAGCATTACAGAGGGCTCAGGAAACGGAGAAGGAGGAACAGAGAATGGCGTATGAAAAGGAAAGAATGGCGCATGAAATGCGAATGGCTGAGATAACTACGCGGAATTATAATCAAACGTCGACCCCCAGCCCAACAGTGAGAGAACCACCATATGTCTCCCATAAACACTTCAAGACCTTTGATGAAGCGGCTGGGGATGTTGATGGATATTTTCAGGACTTCGAACACCAGTGCCGCCTGATGGAAGTCCCAGAGAAGGATTGGGTCCGGTATCTGGTGGGGCACCTACGAGATGGGGCTGCGGAAGCTCTCAGAGCCATGGACCCTAGTGATCAGCGGGACTATGAGGCCATTAAAAGAGCGGTGCAGAAGTATTATGCAGTCACTCCAGAATCCTACCGAGTTCAGTTCCGCTCTTTGTCTTACAATGGGGGAAGCTCCTTCCACATGTTCGCCCACAAGTTGAAGCAAGCATGCAAGCGCTGGCTAGAAGGAGAGGAGGCTGTCACAGTCGATAAGATCCTCCAAGTCATACTTAAGGAACAGTTCTTTTCCCAGTGCCCCGCTGAGATCCGTGAGTGGGTGCTGGAACGGAACCCAGCCACAGTGGAGCAAGCTGCTTCTCTTGCAGATGAGGGCCTGACCATCAAGCCGCAGTGGAAGAGGTTGTTTGCAGAGGAGCGGAAAACTACCACAGTCCGCCAGACACCCTTCAGCCAGCCACCCACCTTTCGTGCCCGGCCTCAGGATTACAATTCCCCCTCTACCCCTGCCCCAGCCCATCGGCCTCCAGCTATGAACAACCCTGTCCCTAGACAACGACCTACTGGAAGAATGCTAGAGCGCAGATGTTTTGGGTGCGGGCGGCCTGGACATTTGCAAGCTAGTTGCCCTGTTAACATGGGGGCACGGGCCACCGTGGCATCCCGGCCTATTCACTACCTGGGAACCACCCCTAGGACAGAAAGTTTGGCCCCATTTCCAGATGACTCCATGAATGACACATCTGTTCCACCTCCAGGGGTCTATGGGATTCAGCCTTCCGCCACACATCCCGCAAACCTTCAGAGGAAGCACTTGCAGGAGGTCCTACTGAATGGCCGAACAGTTGTTGGATTCCGGGACTCGGGAGCTTTCCTAACGGTAGCGGACCCCCGAGTGGTTCGACCCGAGGCCCTAGAGGAGGGCCTGGCCTTTCTATCAAGTTGGCAGGGGGTACTCAAAGACGTATTCCTAAAGCTACCGTGGAACTCGACTATGGTTATGGACCAAAACGATGCACAATTGGTGTGATGAGCGGGCTGCCGGCCGATGTTCTGTTAGGCAACGATGTTGGAAATCTACAGTGCCACTTTGTGGGAGCAGTGACCCGAAGCCAAGCTCAGAGAGACGCCAACATGGATCCACCGGATTTTCTGCCAGATGCCAGCCCTTCAACCCTACAACTTTACCATTCAGTACCGCCGAGGGAACCAACACCAGAACGCAGATGGGTTATCCCGGCAGGAGGAAATATGAGCTATAGAGACTGATGTGCATTCCCCAATTTACCTGTGTAGGCCAATTGTGTCATGCACATGTTTTGACAGGGGGAGGGGTTGTCACGGGATGGTTAGAGTCCGGCAATAGGCAATGTGTAATATATATTTCATGTGGAATGTATTCTCTAACCTGTTATATACATCAATGTGTAGTTGGCTGATTCGGGTCTAGTGTGTTAGCACATTGTATGCAAATACCTCTAACTAGTGAGGACCAGTGAGGACAATGGGTGGAGATAATCTGATCAGTGTCTCCAAGAAGATGTTGGACGGTGCATTGTCCATAGTAGACAGGGAGTCTGCTCTCCTTGGCATAGGTGAGGGGGGAAGGATCTGTGACTCAGCCCTTCCCCCCCACAGATATAGGTGTAACAGTTTTAGTATATAGTTGTAGCTGGAGTTAGTATGTGTTAGCCGGCCTGTGCACAGCTCTGTAGAGAGCCAGGATTTAGTTACAGGACCAAGGAGCCAAAGCTATCATTGGATTGTGACTTCTGTGGACTTATTGTTATTACGGTTGATGTGACCGCCGCCGGCTACTAACTTTGTGGATTACAATAAATTGCTGTTGTCTCCCGACCTCTTGCGTCCGTGTTGATTCAAAAGACCATCCGGAGGAAGACGTATACCTTTGCTCCGTGACACCCCGTAATTATGTGGGCAAGACTCGTAGGCAATTAAGGAGAAGAATAAGAGAGCATGTTTGTGATATACAAAACCAAAGGGATACTCCGGTGGCTAGGCACTTTGTTAATCAACATTCAGGGGAAACAAGAGATTTGACTGTTCAGGTTGTAGAAGTTGTCAAACCCCCACGGAGAGGAGGGGACTGGGACAGGTTCCTTTTAAGGAAAGAAACTCAATGGATTTATAGAATGGGAAGCATGGTACCAATAGGATTGAATGAACAATTGGATTTTTCATGCTTTCTAGAATGAGTAGGTAAGCAGAGTGCTGTTTTTATGGGTGGTGTTCAGTAAGTCCCTCCTAATAAGTGCAGGACACTAAATCTAATGTTAATATGATGCCATATGTAATATGGCGTGTAAACTGTTGAGCATATATGTTGTTTAGTAGTATGCTCCACACCACTGCAGTCCCCACTGACATCTGTGGCTGAGTTAGGCCGTGTAACATAATACCCCCCAGTGGCGTTTGCCGCTGTATTTTCCTTATTCAATTGATTAGTTGGGGAAGAAATATTCCTCTTTACCCCACTTCAAATGGCACATTAGAAAGAAGGGCCCACTTTGAGGAGATGGATAATCCTATATGGAGTCTCACCTACTTGTTAGGTGAAGCGCTGGGTATGTAGAGGCTCTAAAAAAACTCTAAGTTCATGCGCAGGCGCGAGTTACTCGCTTCACAGTGTTCACCGATGGACACGGGCTTGTGTTTCTAGTGCGCATGTGCGTGGAATATGAAAGGAGCATTGTACTCCGTAAACTAGCCTGAATAGGCATGATATCAATACGCGCATGCGCGGGTGAGTTTTATTGCGCATGCGCGTAATAACAGGTGGGCGTTTTGTTTTTGTTCTCGGCCAATAGTAATCAAGGGCGGTACAGTCCTGTGACGAATCACCGCCGATATGTTATGCAGCGGCTATTGGCGGGCTATGAGGAGTGGGAGGGACCCCGGGCACGATAAAGAGGTGCCTTTCAGCTGGGCAATCTACCGCTGACAAAGGGAGCGGCGGTCCTGCTGGCGGTCAGAATATCAACCGCACTTTTTTCACAATAATGACAGCAGTCTCTACTGCTAATAGACAGAGGGAGAATTATTATGATTGACCCCTGATGAGTCAAACGAAACGCATTGGGTCAAAGAAAATACGCATTTTTTACTACAGTCGGCGTTTACTAATCTGTACTGGGTCTTAACCAGCATTTACCCTTCCCCCCCTGGTTGGCGCGGCATGTAGCCAGCACTCCAGAAGGCTGGGGAATGATATGCTGAGAATTACTGAGAGTCCCTTGCAGGAATTATATTAAGAGTTAGTCCGGCTGTATATGGCAGGGAGTTAGTGTGATTGGACACATGTGTCATACTCTCTCCCTGGTACCAAGTTGTTTCTCACGAAAAGGTGTGTGTTGTTTGTGCTAAAGTTTTAATAGCATAGATTAATAAAAGTTATATTTTATCTTTTTTATCCTATTTTTGAGATTTGATCAATCTCTTCAGAGAATATATTTAAATAATAGGACATTAGTGAAAACTATATAGCACTGTGAGCCATAGGGGGAGTCTGCCTAGCTCTGCCCTGCAGGCCATGTTGGTGGTGTTGCGATGGACATGGAGCAGGTATTTGCAGAACTCCAGGTGGAAGGTCTCTGTTGGGCTGGAATCCCACCTTGACTGGTCTGGGTAGGTGGCTGGGCCCCAAACCTCACTGCCATAGAGAAGGATCGGGGAGATGACAGCGTCAAATATCTTCAGCCAGACCCTCACCGGTGGTTTGAGGTGGTACAGTTGTCTTCTGATGGCGTAGAAGGTTCTGCAGGCTTTTGCTTTCAGGGTTTCTATTGCTGCTTTGAAGCTTCCTGATTGGCTGAGCTCCAGCCCCAGGTCGGTGTAGCTGTTGGTTTTCTCCAGTGTGGAGCCGTTCAGTGTGAATTGTGGGGTGGTGGAGGCTTTATTGTGGCCCTTCTTCTGGAATACCATGACTTTGGTCTTCTTCTGGTTGATGGGTAGGGCCCATGTGGTGCTGAATTTTTCCAGCACTGACAGGCTTTCTTGGAGGTCTTTCTCGGTGGGGGCCAGGAGTAGGAGGTCATCGGCGTATAGCAGGAACTTCACCTCTCGATTGTTCAGGGTGAGGCCTGGGGTTGGTGAGGCCTCCAGGGCTGTAGCCAGTTCATTGATATAGATGTTGAAGAGCGTTGGGCTCAGGCTACAGCCTTGTCTGACCCCTCGGGCCTGTTGGAAGTATGCTGTCCTTTTCCCATTCACCTTCACACTGCACTGGTTTCCGGTGTAGGAGCTCTTGATGACGTCGTACGTTCTTCCTCCTATTCCACTCTCTAGGAGTTTTAGGAGTAGGCCTGGGTGCCATACTGAATCAAACGCCTTCTTAAAGTCCACGAAGCAGGCGAATATCTTGCCTCTTCTGGTGTTGTGGACGTGCGTCTTGATGAGGCTGTGCAGGGTGTAGATATGGTCTGTGGTGCGGTGGTTTGGCATGAACCCTGCTTGGCTCTTGCTGAGGACCCCGTGTTGTGTGAGGAAGGTGAGGATTCTGTTATTGATGATGCTGTTGAACAGTTTCCCCAGCTATGTGCTGCTGACGCAGATCCCTCTGTAGTTGTTGGGGTCATATTGGTCCCCATTCTTGTAGATGGGGGTTATGAGCCCTTTGTTCCAGTCTTCGGGGAAGTGTCCAGCATTGAGCACGAGGGTGAATAGCTTTGCCAGTGCCGCGTGTATTGCTGGAGGGCTGTATTTCATCATCTCTGGTAGGATGCCGTCAGGGCCACTGGCCTTTTTGCCTTTCAGCAGGACAATTCTTTCCTGTATATCTTTTATGGTGATTGGTGAGTCCAGAGGGTTCTGGAAGTCTTTGATGACTTTCTCCATGTCCCTCAGTTTGGTGATTATCTGTTGCTGTTCTGGAGTTAGTTCTTCTTCTGGGATGTTTTTGTAGAGACCTCTGAAGTAGTTGAGCCAGATATTGCCATTTTGGATGTGGAGAGAGTTTTTCTTGGGCTTTGTGCCCATGTGGTGCCAGGTCTCCCAGAATGAGCTGTCCTGGAGGGAGTCCTCTAGTTGCTCTATTTATATAGTCCTAGGAGCCCTGACAGTGTCATACGCTATGTATTTATTATAGATTATATATATATATATATATACAGTCCTATGAAAAAGTTTGGGCACCCCTATTAATCTTAATCATTTTTAGTTCTAAATATTTTGGTGTTTGCAGCAGCCATTTCAGTTTGATATATCTAATAACTGATGGACACAGTAATATTTCAGGATTGAAATGAGGTTTATTGTACTAACAGAAAATGTGCAATATGCATTAAACCAAAATTTGACCGGTGCAAAAGTATGGGCACCCTTATCATTTTATTGATGTGAATTCCCCTAACTACTTTTTACTGACTTACTGAAGCACAAAATTGGTTTTGTAACCTCAGTGAGCTTTGAACTTCATAGCCAGATGTATCCAATCATAAGAAAAGGTATTTAAGGTGGCCAATTGCAAGTTGATCTCCTATTTGAATCACCTCTGAAGAGTGGCATCATGGGCTACTCAAAACAACTCTCAAATGATCTGAAAACAAAGATTGTTCAACATAGTTGTTCAGGGGAAGGATACAAAACGTTGTCTCAGAGATTTAACCTGTCAGTTTCCACTGTGAGGAACATAGTAAGGAAATGGAAGAGCACAGGGACAGTTCTTGTTAAGCCCAGAAGTGGCAGGCCAAGAAAAATATCAGAAAGGCAGAGAAGAAGAATGGTGAGAAGAGTCAAGGACAATCCACAGACACCTCCAAAGAGCTGCAGCATCATCTTGCTGCAGATGGTGTCACTGTGCATCGGTCAACTATACAGCGCACTTTGCACAAATAGAAGCTGTATGGGAGAGTGATGAGAAAGAAGCCGTTTCTGCACGTACGCCACAAATAGAGTTGCCTGAGGTATGAAAAAGCACATTTGGACAAGGCAGCTTCATTTTGGAAACAAAAATTGAGTTGTTTGGTTATAAAAAAAGGCGTTATGCATGGCGTCCAAAAAGAAACAGCATTCCAAGAAAAACACATGCTACCCACTGTAAGATTTGGTGGAGGTTCCATCATGCTTTGGGGCTGTGTGGCCAATGCCGGCATCGGGAATCTTGGTAAAGTTGAGGGTCGCATGGATTCCACTCAGTATCAGCAGATTCTTGAGAATAATGTTCAAGAATCAGTGACGAAGTTGAAGTTACGCCGGGGATGGATATTTCAGCAAGACAATGATCCAAAACACCAAAGCTCCAAATCCTCAGGCATTCATGCAGAGGAACAATTACAATGTTCTGGAATGGCCATCCCAGTCCCCAGACCTGAATATCATTGAACATCTGTGGGATGATTGGAAGCGGGCTGTCCATGCTCGGCGACCATCAAACTTAACTGAACGCGAATTGTTTGTCCAAAATCCCTTCATCCAGGATCCAGGAACTGATTAAAAGCTACAGGAAGCGACTAGAGGCTGTTATCTCTGCAAAAGGAGGATCTACTAAATATTAATGTCACTTTTCTGTTGAGGTGCCCATACTTTTGCACCGGTCAAATTTTGGTTTAATGCATATTGCACATTTTCTGTTAGTACAATAAACCTCATTTCAATCCTGAAATATTACTGTGTCCATCAGTTATTAGATATATCAAACTGAAATGGCTGCTGCAAACACCAAAATATTTAGAACTAAAAATGATTAAGATTAATAGGGGTGCCCAAACTTTTTCATAGGACTGTATATATATATAGTCCTAGGAGCCCTGACAGTGTCATACACTATGTATTATAGATATATATATATAGTCCTAGGAGCCCTGACAGTGTCATACGCTATGTATTTATTATAGATATATATAGTCCTAGGAGCCCTGACAGTGTCATACACTATGTATTATAGATATATATAGTCCTAGGAGCCCTGACAGTATCATACACTATGTATTATAGATATATATAGTCCTAGGAGTCCTGACAGTGTCATACACTATGTATTATAGATATATATAGTCCTAGGAGTCCTGACAGTGTCATACACTATGTATTATAGATATATATAGTCCTAGGAGCCCTGACAGTGTCATACACTATGTATTATAGATATATATAGTCCTAGGAGCCCTGACAGTGTCATACACTATGTATTATAGATATATATAGTCCTAGGAGTCCTGACAGTGTCATACACTATGTATTATAGATATATATAGTCCTAGGAGCCCTGACAGTGTCATACACTATGTATTATAGATATATATATAGTCCTAGGAGCCCTGACAGTGTCATACACTATGTATTATATATATATATATAGTCCTAGGAGCCCTGACAGTGTCATACACTATGTATTATAGATATATATAGTCCTAGGAGCCCTGACAGTGTCATACACTATGTATTATAGATATATATAGTCCTAGGAGCCCTGACAGTGTCATACACTATGTATTATAGATATATATAGTCCTAGGAGCCCTGACAGTGTCATACACTATGTATTATAGATATATATAGTCCTAGGAGCCCTGACACTGTCATACACTATGTGTTTTTCCGTGAGTACAATAACAGTGGGTGGTCCATTATGGGGCTGAGGGGGGACTGGGCACTGTATACGCCATTGATCACTGTATACACCACAGAGCACCCGGAGAGCTGCAGCTAAACATAATCTTTACTGATAGGAGATTGGAGGACAGTTGACAGTCTGATCATTGTGTGATGGCGCCCCCCAGAGGTGAGGCACAGCAGGCGGAGCTCTAAGTAAATCACGTCCCGTCCCTGTAGCCACTATGGATCCATTATGGCGGAGTCATCTGGTCAGCTGGAAGGATTCGATGTAATCTGCAGCAGATCCTCCGGGAGGAAGCGGAACATTCTCCAGCCTTCCTGCTCGGTCAGGTCTCGGGCTCCTCGGGAGCGGTAGAAGGAGATGGCGGTGTGATTCCAATCCAGGACAGAGAGCTGCAGCCGAGCGCAGCCCAGAGACAGGCAGGACTATAGGGGCAAGGAGAGAGGACGGGATTATACAGAGAAGGAAAAAAAGAAGAAACGCCGAGCGCCAATGATAGTCTAGGAAATTCACACGTGAAGTCATGGTCATCAAGACCAAAACATGGCCTCTTACCTTCTCACGTCATGAGATGTCACAACAACAGAATCAGCCAAAAATAGGATCGTGGTGGCAGTGACTAGCCCCCCTCTTGTGAGCCGAGGTGCACCGCAATATTAGGAATACAACGTCCCTCCGGGTCTGGACCCAAACAGGCGTGGAGGTGTGGGGATGAGCGCGCACAAAACCGGTATCAGCCCAAAGAGCTTCCAACACTTTCATTATAATAAACAAGCGCACAACGCGTTTCTGGCCAGTCGCCCTTCTTCAGGTGCATATACAACTACAAATATATATATATATACAGTATATACACACATACATTGGTGAAAATAAAAAACTTCATCCTAAAAGCAAAATAGATGATCGATGACGATGTGAAGCAGCAGGTGATTCCACACATAGTCATATTCACAGGCCATGAAGAACATACACACACACATATAAAGGATAAGATGGAACGGAACCAGGCAGATCCCTGAAGGCGAGCCTATAAGAATTACAGCTATATCCACCAGTACGGCTCCTTAAGGAGTCCAAAGAAACCTCGGGGAATCCAATAGCTGAAACCTATTCCCTTTCTTACCTTGGCTGGCGGGATTAATCTCTGCAGGTAAGGCATGGCACCAATGTATGTGTGTGTATATATATATACTGTAGTTGTATATGCACCTGAAGAAGGGCGACTGGCCAGAAACGCGTCCTGCTTGTTTATTGTAATGAAAGTGTTGGAAGCTCTTTGGGCTGATACCGGTTTTGTGCGCACTCGTCCCCACACCTCCACGCCTGTTTGGGTCCAGACCCTGAGGGACGTTTTATTCCTAGGATTATATAGAGGTATGTGATAACACAAGACCTGGGATTATATACAGGCCGGGGATTATATAGGGGTATCTGGTAACATAGGAGCTGGGATTATATACAGGCCGGGGATTATATACAGGCCGGGGATTATATACAGGCCAGGGATCATATACAGGCCGGGGATTATATACAGACCTGGGATTATATACAGGCCGGGGATTATATACAGGCCGGGGATTATATACAGGCCAGGGATCATATACAGGCCGGGGATTATATACAGACCTGGGATTATATACAGGCCGGGGATTATATAGGGGTATCTGGTAACATAGGAGCTGGGATTATATACAGGCCGGGGATTATATACAGGCCGGAGATTATATACAGGCCAGGGATCATATACAGGCCGGGGATTATATACAGGCCGGGGATTATATACAGACCTGGGATTATATACAGGCTGGGGATCATATACAGGCCGGGGATTATATACAGACCTGGGATTATATACAGGCCGGGGATTATATAGGGGTATCTGGTAACATAGGAGCTGGGATTATATACAGGCCGGGGATTATATACAGGCCAGGGATCATATACAGGCCGGGGATCATATACAGGCCGGGGATCATATACAGGCCCGGGATCATATACAGGCCGGGGATCATATACAGGCCGGGGATCATATACAGGCCGGGGATCATATACAGGCCGGGGATCATATACAGGCCAGGGATTATATACAGACCTGGGATTATATACAGGCCGGGGATTATATACAGACCTGGGATCATATACAGGCCGGGGATCATATACAGGCCGGGGATCATATACAGACCTGGGATTATATACAGACCTGGGATTATATAGGGGTATCTGGTAACATAGGAGCTGGGATTATATACAGGCCAGGGATCATATACAGGCCGGGGATCATATACAGGCCGGGGATCATATACAGGCCGGGGATCATATACAGGCCGGGGATCATATACAGGCCGGGGATTATATACAGACCTGGGATTATATACAGGCCGGGGATTATATACAGACCTGGGATTATATACAGGCCGGGGATTATATAGGGGTATCTGGTAACATAGGAGCTGGGATTATAGACAGGCCGGGGATCATATACGGGCCGGGGATTATATACAGGCCAGGGATCATATACAGGCCGGGGATTATATACAGACCTGGGATTATATACAGGCCGGGGATTATATAGGGGTATCTGGTAACATAGGAGCTGGGATTATATACAGGCCGGGGATTATATACAGGCCGGGGATTATATACAGGCCGGGGATCATATACAGGCCGGGGATTATATACAGACCTGGGATTATATACAGGCCGGGGATTATATAGGGGTATCTGGTAACATAGGAGCTGGGATTATATACAGGCCGGGGATTATATACAGGCCAAGGATCATATACAGGCCGGGGATCATATACAGGCCGGGGATCATATACAGGCCGGGGATTATATACAGGCCGGGGATCATATACAGGCCGGGGATTATATACAGGCCGGGGATCATATACAGGCCGGGGATCATATACAGGCCGGGGATTATATACAGGCTGGGGATCATACACAGGCCGGGGATCATATACAGGCCGGGGATCATATACAGGCCGGGGATTATATACAGGCTGGGGATCATATACAGGCTGGGGATCATATACAGGCCGGGGATTATATACAGACCTGGGATTATATACAGACCTGGGATTATATAGGGGTATCTGGTAACATAGGAGCTGGGATTATATACAGGCCGGGTATCATATACAGGCAGGGGATTATATACAGGCTGGGGATCATATACAGGCCGGGGATTATATACAGGCTGGGGATCATATACAGGCTGGGGATCATATACAGGCCGGGGATTATATACAGACCTGGGATTATATACAGACCTGGGATTATATAGGGGTATCTGGTAACATAGGAGCTGGGATTATATACAGGCCGGGTATCATATACAGGCAGGGGATTATATACAGGCCGGGGATCATATACGGGCCGGGGATTATATACGGGCCGGGGATTATATACGGGCCGGGGATCATATACGGGCCGGGGATTATATACGGGCCGGGGATTATATACGGGCCGGGGATCATATACGGGCAGGGGATTATATACGGGCCGGGGATTATATACGGGCCGGGGATTATATACAGGCCGGGGATCATATACAGGCAGGGGATCATATACAGGCCGGGAATTATATACAGGCCGGGGATCATATACAGGCCGGGGATCATATACAGGCCGGGGATCATATACAGGCCGGGGATCATATACAGGCCGGGGATCATATACAGGCCGGGGATCATATACAGGCCGGGGATCATATACAGGCCGGGGATCATATACAGGCCGGGGATCATATACAGGCCGAGGATCATATACAGGCCGGGGATTATATACAGACCGGGGATTATATACAGGCCGGGGATTATATACAGACCTGGGATTATATAGGGGTATCTGGTAACATAGGAGCTGGGATTATATACAGGCCGGGGATCATATACAGGCCAGGGATCATATACAGGCCGGGGATCATATACGGGCTGGGGATCATATACGGGCCGGGGATCATATACGGGCCGGGGATCATATACGGGCCGGGGATCATATACGGGCCGGGGATTATATACGGGCCGGGTATCATATACAGGCCGGGTATCATATACAGGCCGGGGATCATATACAGGCAGGGGATCATATACAGGCCGGGGATTATATACAGGCCGGGGATCATATACAGGCCGGGGATTATATACAGGCCGGGGATTATATACGGCCCGGGGATCATATACGGGCCGGGGATCATATACGGGCCGGGGATTATATACAGGCCGGGGATTATATACAGGCCGGGGATCATATACAGGCCGGGGATTATATACGGGCCGGGGATCATATACAGGCAGGGGATCATATACAGGCCGGGGATCATATACAGGCCGGGGATCATATACAGGCCGGGGATCATATACAGGCCGGGGATCATATACAGGCCGGGGATCATATACAGGCCGGGGATCATATACAGGCCGGGGATCATATACAGGCCGGGGATCATATACAGGCCTGGGATCATATACAGGCCGGGGATCATATACAGGCCTGGGATCATATACAGGCCGGGGATTATATACAGGCCGGGGATCATATACAGGCCGGGGATCATATACAGGCCGGGGATCATATACAGGCCGGGGATCATATACAGGCCGGGGATCATATACAGGCCGGGGATCATATACAGGCCGGGGATCATATACAGGCCGGGGATTATATACAGGCCGGGGATCATATACAGGCCGGGGATCATATACAGGCCGGGGATCATATACAGGCCTGGGATCATATACAGGCCTGGGATCATATACAGGCCGGGATCATATACAGGCCTGGGATCATATACAGGCCTGGGATTATATACAGGCCGGGGATCATATACAGGCCGGGGATCATATACAGGCCTGGGATCATATACAGGCCTGGGATCATATACAGGCCGGGGATCATATACAGGCCGGGGATCATATACAGGCCGGGGATCATATACAGGCCGGGGATCATATACAGGCCGGGGATCATATACAGGCCGGGGATCATATACAGGCCGGGGATCATATACAGGCCGGGGATTATATACAGGCCGGGGATCATATACAGGCCGGGGATCATATACAGGCCGGGGATCATATACAGGCCGGGGATCATATACAGCTCTCCCAGTACTGCCTCACTCACCTCTGCAACTGCAGCAAAGAGCTTAGAACCGATCCCTTTCCCTGTAAAAGAAGAGGGGGGGGGGGGGCACTTATTTACTGACACTGAGGTTTAGGGTTGTCCCATCTAAAGGCCCCCTCTATACTGGTAATTATCTAAATTGAAGCCTTTTCCTAAATATATCCCTTTAGAAATGCTGCTTTGTTTGCCTGCGATGTGACCTTACTCCTCCCATTGATCACACAGCGTTGCTATAACAACAGACCTTTGGGCCAAGTGATGTCACTCAGTGCAGGCCAATCAGACAATTGCAGGTTGCCAATACAAGTCTATTATCTCTCTATGTAAAGACACAGATAACACGGAGTCCATTGTGTACAAGCATCTGCAGATTATCTGTATAAGAAGGTGGTGGGGGGGAGAAAAATATGTAACCCTGTGACCTCCCCTATAGTATCAGCACACTGCTCTCCTGACATCCTCTGTACTGCTGGGACCTGCTCCTCCACTATGTAACCCTGTGACCTCCCCTATAGTATCAGCACACTGCTCTCCTGACATCCTCTGTACTGCTGGGACCTGCTCCTCCACTATGTAACCCTGTGACCTCCCCTATAGTATCAGCACACTGCTCTCCTGACATCCTCTGTGCTGCTGGGACCTGCTCCTCCCACTATGTAACCCTGTGACCTCCCCTATAGTATCAGCACACTGCTCTCCTGACATCCTCTGTGCTGCTGTGACCTGCTCCTCCCACTATGTAACTCTGTGACCTCCCCTATAGTATCAGCACACTGCTCTCCTGACATCCTCTGTACTGCTGGGACCTGCTCCTCCACTATGTAACCCTGTGACCTCCCCTATAGTATCAGCACACTGCTCTCCTGACATCCTCTGTACTGCTGGGACCTGCTCCTCCCACTATGTAACCCTGTGACCTCCCCTATAGTATCAGCACACTGCTCTCCTGACATCCTCTGTGCTGCTGGGACCTGCTCCTCCACTATGTAACCCTGTGACCTCCCCTATAGTATCAGCACACTGCTCTCCTGACATCCTCTGTACTGCTGGGACCTGCTCCTCCACTATGTAACCCTGTGACCTCCCCTATAGTATCAGCACACTGCTCTCCTGACATCCTCTGTGCTGCTGGGACCTGCTCCTCCCACTATGTAACCCTGTGACCTCCCCTATAGTATCAGCACACTGCTCTCCTGACATCCTCTGTGCTGCTGGGACCTGCTCCTCCCACTATGTAACCCTGTGACCTCCTCTATAGTATCAGCACACTGCTCTCCTGACATCCTCTGTGCTGCTGGGACCTGCTCCTCCCACTATGTAACCCTGTGACCTCCTCTATAGTATCAGCACACTGCTCTCCTGACATCCTCTGTGCTGCTGGACCTGCTCCTCCACTATGTAACCCTGTGACCTCCCCTATAGTATCAGCACACTGCTCTCCTGACATCCTCTGTGCTGCTGGGATCTGCTCCTCCACTATGTAACTCTGTGACCTCCTATAGTATCAGCACACTGCTCTCCTGACATCCTCTGTGCTGCTGGGACCTGCTCCTCCCACTATGTAACCCTGTGACCTCCCCTATAGTATCAGCACACTGCTCTCCTGACATCCTCTGTGCTGCTGGGACCTGCTCCTCCACTATGTAACCCTGTGACCTCCTCTATAGTATCAGCACACTGCTCTCCTGACATCCTCTGTACTGCTGGGACCTGCTCCTCCACTATGTAACCCTGTGACCTCCTCTATAGTATCAGCACACTGCTCTCCTGACATCCTCTGTGCTGCTGGGAGCTGCTCCTCCACTATGTAACTCTGTGACCTCCTATAGTATCAGCACACTGCTCTCCTGACATCCTCTGTACTGCTGGGACCTGCTCCTCCCACTATGTAACCCTGTGACCTCCTCTATAGTATCAGCACACTGCTCTCCTGACATCCTCTGTACTGCTGGGACCTGCTCCTCCCACTATGTAACCCTGTGACCTCCCCTATAGTATCAGCACACTGCTCTCCTGACATCCTCTGGACTGCTGTGACATTGCTCCTCCCACTATGTAACCCTGTGACCTCCTCTATAGTGTAAGCACACTGCTCTCCTGACATCCTCTGTGCTGCTGGGACCTGCTCCTCCCACTATGTAACCCTGTGACCTCCCCTATAGTATCAGCACACTGCTCTCCTGACATCCTCTGTGCTGCTGGGACCTGCTCCTCCACTATGTAACCCTGTGACCTCCTCTATAGTATCAGCACACTGCTCTCCTGACATCCTCTGTGCTGCTGGGACCTGCTCCTCCCACTATGTAACCCTGTGACCTCCTCTATAGTATCAGCACACTGCTCTCCTGACATCCTCTGTGCTGCTGGGACCTGCTCCTCCCACTATGTAACCCTGTGACCTCCTCTATAGTATCAGCACACTGCTCTCCTGACATCCTCTGTGCTGCTGGGACCTGCTCCTCCACTATGTAACCCTGTGACCTCCCCTATAGTATCAGCACACTGCTCTCCTGACATCCTCTGTGCTGCTGGGATCTGCTCCTCCACTATGTAACTCTGTGACCTCCTATAGTATCAGCACACTGCTCTCCTGACATCCTCTGTGCTGCTGGGACCTGCTCCTCCCAC
Organism: Leptodactylus fuscus; assembly: GCF_031893055.1. NCBI lineage: Eukaryota > Metazoa > Chordata > Amphibia > Anura > Leptodactylidae > Leptodactylus > Leptodactylus fuscus. Next base: position 42,421 of record NW_027440686.1, on the reverse strand, counting down.
TATGTAACCCTGTGACCTCCCCTATAGTATCAGCACACTGCTCTCCTGACATCCTCTGTGCTGCTGGGACCTGCTCCTCCACTATGTAACCCTGTGACCTCCTCTATAGTATCAGCACACTGCTCTCCTGACATCCTCTGTGCTGCTGGGACCTGCTCCTCCCACTATGTAACCCTGTGACCTCCTCTATAGTATCAGCACACTGCTCTCCTGACATCCTCTGTACTGCTGGGACCTGCTCCTCCACTATGTAACCCTGTGACCTCCTCTATAGTATCAGCACACTGCTCTCCTGACATCCTCTGTACTGCTGGACCTGCTCCTCCCACTATGTAACTCTGTGACCTCCTATAGTATCAGCACACTGCTCTCCTGACATCCTCTGTACTGCTGGGACCTGCTCCTCCCACTTATGTAACCCTGTGACCTCCTCTATAGTATCAGCACACTGCTCTCCTGACATCCTCTGTACTGCTGGGACCTGCTCCTCCACTATGTAACCCTGTGACCTCCTCTATAGTATCAGCACACTGCTCTCCTGACATCCTCTGTGCTGCTGGGAGCTGCTCCTCCCACTATGTAACCCTGTGACCTCCCCTATAGTATCAGCACACTGCTCTCCTGACATCCTCTGGACTGCTGTGACATTGCTCCTCCCACTATGTAACCCTGTGACCTCCTCTATAGTGTAAGTACACTGCTCTCCTGACATCCTCTGTACTGCTGGGACCTGCTCCTCCCACTATGTAACCCTGTGACCTCCCCTATAGTATCAGCACACTGCTCTCCTGACATCCTCTGGACTGCTGTGACATTGCTCCTCCCACTATGTAACCCTGTGACCTCCTCTATAGTGTAAGCACACTGCTCTCCTGACATCCTCTGTGCTGCTGGGACCTGCTCCTCCCACTATGTAACCCTGTGACCTCCCCTATAGTATCAGCACACTGCTCTCCTGACATCCTCTGTGCTGCTGGGACCTGCTCCTCCACTATGTAACCCTGTGACCTCCTCTATAGTATCAGCACACTGCTCTCCTGACATCCTCTGTGCTGCTGGGACCTGCTCCTCCCACTATGTAACCCTGTGACCTCCTCTATAGTATCAGCACACTGCTCTCCTGACATCCTCTGTGCTGCTGGGAGCTGCTCCTCCACTATGTAACTCTGTGACCTCCTATAGTATCAGCACACTGCTCTCCTGACATCCTCTGTACTGCTGGGACCTGCTCCTCCCACTATGTAACCCTGTGACCTCCCCTATAGTATCAGCACACTGCTCTCCTGACATCCTCTGTACTGCTGGGACCTGCTCCTCCACTATGTAACCCTGTGACCTCCTCTATAGTATCAGCACACTGCTCTCCTGACATCCTCTGTGCTGCTGGGATCTGCTCCTCCACTATGTAACTCTGTGACCTCCTATAGTATCAGCACACTGCTCTCCTGACATCCTCTGTGCTGCTGTGTGCTCCTGCCTGTAGGGCTGTACCTCGGTACTCTGGCATGATGTATAGATCCTCCAGGTATAGTGACCTCCCCTCCCAGGTGCTGTAGGTGAAGAAGGAGAGTGCGTACCCCAGGAGCCTCGGACCTAGAAGACATAACGGGGGGGGGGGGGGGGGGGGGGGGGGGATACAGGTCAGTATAGCGGGGGAAGGGGGATCAGGTGAGAACTTGTGTGAAGGACCCGACACTATAGAAGGTCCTGACTGTGACTGGAGGAGCCCAGAGCCCAAATGTCAGGAGGGGGAGGGGGGGGGGGTGATAACTATAGGGCCACCGGATCCTCCAGGTCAGGTGGGCGTGGCTTGACTATATTATAATACAATCCAAAAAGAGCAATGAAGATGTAAGACGGAATGTTTAGTGATATAAATATACACAGAAATATATAAAAGTCAGTCCCTATAGGATAGTCCTGGGAAGGGACTAACATCACCCTAAAGCCTAATACAGGGTCATCGCCCCGGAGTGCCAGCGAGTGAGCATCTCTACCCCATGCCGACTTTATAGCCATCCTGAGTGCACATCAATCAGACATCGCACCTGAGAGCCCGCGCCCTACAGCAACCTGCGCACGCCCGCACTCACATTTATTGGAGAAGAGCCCGAAAAGGTGGATATAAGATCCTACCAAAGAGAGCAGTATATAGAACTATCCCGCAAACAAGGAACATCCCACCCAAGCAGGGGATATAATACAGACCCCAGACCAGAGCCCGAAACTAATACAGACCCCAAACCAGACCCCTAAACTAATACAGACCCCAAACCAGACCCCTAAACTAATACAAACCCCAGACCGGACCCCTAAACTAATACAGACCCCAAACCAGACCCCTAAACTAATACAGACCCCAGACCGGACCCCGAAACTAATACAGACCCCAGACCAGACCCCTAAACTAATACAGACCCCAGACCAGACCCCTAAACTAATACAGACCCCAGACCAGACCCCTAAACTAATACAGACCCCGAAACTAATACAGACCCCAGACCAGACCCCGAAACTAATACAGACCCCAGACCAGACCCCTAAACTAATACAGACCCCGAAACTAATACAGACCCCAGACCGGACCCCGAAACTAATACAGACCCCAGACCAGACCCCTAAACTAATACAGACCCCAGACCAGACCCCTAAACTAATACAGACCCCAGACCGGACCCCGAAACTAATACAGACCCCAGACCGGACCCCTAAACTAATACAGACCCCAGACCGGACCCCGAAACTAATACAGACCCCAGACCAGACCCCGAAACTAATACAGACCCCAGACCGGACCCCTAAACTAATACAGACCCCAGACAAGACCCCTGAACTAATACAGACCCCAGACCAGACCCCTGAACTAATACAGACCCCAGACCGGACCCCGAAACTAATACAGACCCCAGACCAGACCCCGAAACTAATACAGACCCCAGACCGGACCCCTAAACTAATACAGACCCCAGACCAGACCCCTGAACTAATACAGACCCCAAACCAGACCCCTAAACTAATACAGACCCCAGACCGGACCCCGAAACTAATACAGACCCCAGACCAGACCCCGAAACTAATACAGACCCCAGACCAGACCCCGAAACTAATACAGACCCCAGACCAGACCCCTAAACTAACACAGACCCCAGACCAGACCCCTAAACTAATACAGACCCCAGACCAGACCCCTAAACTAATACAGACCCCAGACCAGACCCCTAAACTAATACAGACCCCAGACCAGACCCCTAAACTAATACAGACCGCAGACCGGACCCCTAAACTAATACAGACCCCAGACCAGACCCCTAAACTAATACAGACCCCAGACCAGACCCCTAAACTAATACAGACCCCAGACCAGACCCCTAAACTAATACAGACCCCAGACCAGACCCCTAAACTAATACAGACCCCAGACCGGACCCCGAAACTAATACAGACCCCAGACCAGAGCCCGAAACTAATACAGACCCCAGACCGGACCCCTAAACTAATACAGACCCCAGACCAGACCTCTAAACTAATACAGACCCCAGACCAGACCCCTAAACTAATACAGACCCCAGACCAGACCCCTAAACTAATACAGACCCCAAACCAGACCCCTAAACTAATACAGACCCCAGACCGGACCCCGAAACTAATACAGACCCCAGACCAGACCCCGAAACTAATACAGACCCCAGACCAGACCCCGAAACTAATACAGACCCCAGACCAGACCCCTAAACTAATACAGACCCCAAACCAGACCCCTAAACTAATACAGACCCAGACCGGACCCGAAACTAATACAGACCCCAGACCAGACCCCGAAACTAATACAGACCCCAGACCAGACCCCGAAACTAATACAGACCCCAGACCAGACCCCTAAACTAACACAGACCCCAGACCAGACCCCTAAACTAATACAGACCCCAGACCAGACCCCTAAACTAATACAGACCCCAGACCAGACCCCTAAACTAATACAGACCCCAGACCAGACCCCTAAACTAATACAGACCGCAGACCGGACCCCTAAACTAATACAGACCCCAGACCAGACCCCTAAACTAATACAGACCCCAGACCAGACCCCTAAACTAATACAGACCCCAGACCAGACCCCTAAACTAATACAGACCCCAGACCAGACCTCTAAACTAATACAGACCCCAGACCAGACCTCTAAACTAATACAGACCCCAGACCAGACCTCTAAACTAATACAGACCCCAGACCAGAGCCCTAAACTAATACAGACCCCAGACCGGACCCCTAAACTAATACAGACCCCAGACCAGACCTCTAAACTAATACAGACCCCAGACCAGACCCCTAAACTAATACAGACCCCAGACCAGACCCCTAAACTAATACAGACCCCAGATCGGACCCCTAAACTAATACAGACCCCAGACCAGACCCCTAAACTAATACAGACCCCAGACCAGACCTCTAAACTAATACAGACCCCAGACCAGACCCCTAAACTAATACAGACCCCAGACAGGACCCCTAAACTAATACAGACCCCAGACCAGACCCCTAAACTAATACAGACCCCAGACCTGACCCCTAAACTAATACAGACCCCAGACCAGACCTCTAAACTAATACAGACCCCAGACCAGACCTCTAAACTAATACAGACCCCAAACCAGACCTCTAAACTAATACAGACCCCAGACCAGAGCCCTAAACTAATACAGACCCCAGACCGGACCCCTAAACTAATACAGACCCCAGACCAGACCCCGAAACTAATACAGACCCCAGACCAGACCCCTAAACTAATACAGACCCCTAAACTAATACAGACCCCAGACCAGACCTCTAAACTAATACAGACCCCAGACCCCTAAACTAATACAGACCCCAGACCAGACCCCTAAACTAATACAGACCCCAGACCGGACCCCTAAACTAATACAGACCACAGACCTCTAAACTAATACAGACCCCAGACCGGACCCCTAAACTAATACAGACCCCAAACCAGACCCCTAAACTAATACAGACCCCAGACCGAACCCCTAAACTAATACAGACCACAGACCCCTAAACTAATACAGACCCCAGACCGGACCTCTCAACTAATACAGACCCCAGACCGGACCCCTAAACTAATACAGACCCCAAACCAGACCCCTAAACTAATACAGACCCCAGACCGGACCCCTAAACTAATACAGACCCCAGACCAGACCCCTAAACTAATACAGACCCCAGACCGGACCCCTAAACTAATACAGACCACAGACCCCTAAACTAATACAGACCCCAGACCGGACCTCTCAACTAATACAGACCCCAGACCGGACCCCTAAACTAATACAGACCCCAAACCAGACCCCTAAACTAATACAGACCCCAGACCAGACCCCTAAACTAATACAGACCCCAGACCAGACCCCTAAACTAATACAGACCCCAGACCGGACCCGTAAACTAATACAGACCCCAGACCAGACCTCTAAACTAATACAGACCCCAGACCAGACCCATAAACTAATACAGACCCCAGACCGGACCCCGAAACTAATACAGACCCCAGACCAGAGCCCGAAACTAATACAGACCCCAGACCGGACCCCTAAACTAATACAGACCCCAGACCAGACCTCTAAACTAATACAGACCCCAGACCAGACCCCTAAACTAATACAGACCCCAGACCAGACCTCTAAACTAATACAGACCCCAGACCAGACCCATAAACTAATACAGACCCCAGACCGGACCCCGAAACTAATACAGACCCCAGACCAGAGCCCGAAACTAATACAGACCCCAGACCGGACCCCTAAACTAATACAGACCCCAGACCAGACCTCTAAACTAATACAGACCCCAGACCAGACCCCTAAACTAATACAGACCCCAGACCAGACCCCTAAACTAATACAGACCCCAAACCAGACCCCTAAACTAATACAGACCCCAGACCGGACCCCGAAACTAATACAGACCCCAGACCAGACCCCGAAACTAATACAGACTCCAGACCAGACCCCGAAACTAATACAGACCCCAGACCAGACCCCTAAACTAATACAGACCCCAAACCAGACCCCTAAACTAATACAGACCCCAGACCGGACCCCGAAACTAATACAGACCCCAGACCAGACCCCGAAACTAATACAGACCCCAGACCAGACCCCGAAACTAATACAGACCCCAGACCAGACCCCTAAACTAACACAGACCCCAGACCAGACCCCTAAACTAATACAGACCCCAGACCAGACCCCTAAACTAATACAGACCCCAGACCAGACCCCTAAACTAATACAGACCCCAGACCAGACCCCTAAACTAATACAGACCGCAGACCGGACCCCTAAACTAATACAGACCCCAGACCAGACCCCTAAACTAATACAGACCCCAGACCAGACCCCTAAACTAATACAGACCCCAGACCAGACCCCTAAACTAATACAGACCCCAGACCAGACCTCTAAACTAATACAGACCCCAGACCAGACCTCTAAACTAATACAGACCCCAGACCAGACCTCTAAACTAATACAGACCCCAGACCAGAGCCCTAAACTAATACAGACCCCAGACCGGACCCCTAAACTAATACAGACCCCAGACCAGACCTCTAAACTAATACAGACCCCAGACCAGACCCCTAAACTAATACAGACCCCAGACCAGACCCCTAAACTAATACAGACCCCAGATCGGACCCCTAAACTAATACAGACCCCAGACCAGACCCCTAAACTAATACAGACCCCAGACCAGACCTCTAAACTAATACAGACCCCAGACCAGACCCCTAAACTAATACAGACCCCAGACAGGACCCCTAAACTAATACAGACCCCAGACCAGACCCCTAAACTAATACAGACCCCAGACCTGACCCCTAAACTAATACAGACCCCAGACCAGACCTCTAAACTAATACAGACCCCAGACCAGACCTCTAAACTAATACAGACCCCAAACCAGACCTCTAAACTAATACAGACCCCAGACCAGAGCCCTAAACTAATACAGACCCCAGACCGGACCCCTAAACTAATACAGACCCCAGACCAGACCCCGAAACTAATACAGACCCCAGACCAGACCCCTAAACTAATACAGACCCCTAAACTAATACAGACCCCAGACCAGACCTCTAAACTAATACAGACCCCAGACCCCTAAACTAATACAGACCCCAGACCAGACCCCTAAACTAATACAGACCCCAGACCGGACCCCTAAACTAATACAGACCACAGACCTCTAAACTAATACAGACCCCAGACCGGACCCCTAAACTAATACAGACCCCAAACCAGACCCCTAAACTAATACAGACCCCAGACCGAACCCCTAAACTAATACAGACCACAGACCCCTAAACTAATACAGACCCCAGACCGGACCTCTCAACTAATACAGACCCCAGACCGGACCCCTAAACTAATACAGACCCCAAACCAGACCCCTAAACTAATACAGACCCCAGACCGGACCCCTAAACTAATACAGACCCCAGACCAGACCCCTAAACTAATACAGACCCCAGACCGGACCCCTAAACTAATACAGACCACAGACCCCTAAACTAATACAGACCCCAGACCGGACCTCTCAACTAATACAGACCCCAGACCGGACCCCTAAACTAATACAGACCCCAAACCAGACCCCTAAACTAATACAGACCCCAGACCAGACCCCTAAACTAATACAGACCCCAGACCAGACCCCTAAACTAATACAGACCCCAGACCGGACCCGTAAACTAATACAGACCCCAGACCAGACCTCTAAACTAATACAGACCCCAGACCAGACCCATAAACTAATACAGACCCCAGACCAGACCTCTAAACTAATACAGACCCCAGACCGAACCCCTAAACTAATACAGACCCCCAGACCAGACCCCTAAACTAATACAGACCCCAGACCGGACCCCTAAACTAATACAGACCCCAGACCAGACCCCTAAACTAATACAGACCCCAGACCAGACCCCTAAACTAATACAGACCCCAGACCGGACCCCTAAACTAATACAGACCCCAGACCAGACCCCTAAACTAATACAGACCCCAGACCAGACCCCTAAACTAATACAGACCCCAGACCAGACCTCTAAACTAATACAGACCCCAGACCAGACCCCTAAACTAATACAGACCCCAGACCAGACCCCTAAACTAATACAGACCCCAGACCAGACCTCTAAACTAATACAGACCCCAGACCAGAGCCCTAAACTAATACAGACCCCAGACCGGACCCCTAAACTAATACAGACCCCAGACCAGACCCCGAAACTAATACAGACCCCAGACCAGACCCCTAAACTAATACAGACCCCAGACCCCTAAACTAATACAGACCCCAGACCAGACCCCTAAACTAATACAGACCCCAGACCGGACCCCTAAACTAATACAGACCACAGACCTCTAAACTAATACAGACCCCAGACCGGACCCCTAAACTAATACAGACCCCAAACCAGACCCCTAAACTAATACAGACCCCAGACCGGACCTCTCAACTAATACAGACCCCAGACCGGACCCCTAAACTAATACAGACCCCAAACCAGACCCCTAAACTAATACAGACCCCAGACCGGACCCCTAAACTAATACAGACCCCAGACCGGACCCCTAAACTAATACAGACCCCAGACCGGACCCCTAAACTAATACAGACCACAGACCCCTAAACTAATACAGACCCCAGACCGGACCTCTCAACTAATACAGACCCCAGACCGGACCCCTAAACTAATACAGACCCCAAACCAGACCCCTAAACTAATACAGACCCCAGACCGGACCCCTAAACTAATACAGACCCCAGACCGGACCCCTAAACTAATACAGACCCCAGACCAGACCCCTAAACTAATACAGACCCCAGACCAGACCCCTAAACTAATACAGACCCCAGACCAGACCCCTAAACTAATACAGACCCCAGACCAGACCCCTAAACTAATACAGACCCCAGACCAGACCCCCTAAACTAATACAGACCCCAGACCAGACCCCTAAACTAATACAGACCCCAGACCAGACCCCTAAACTAATACAGACCCCAGACCAGAGCCCTAAACTAATACAGACCCCAGACCAGAGCCCTAAACTAATACAGACCCCAGACCGGACCCCTAAACTAATACAGACCCCAGACCAGACCTCTAAACTAATACAGACCCCAGACCGGACCCCTAAACTAATACAGACCCCAGACCAGACCCCTAAACTAATACAGACCCCAGACCGGACCTCTCAACTAATACAGACCCCAGACCGGACCCCTAAACTAATACAGACCCCAGACCGGACCCCTAAACTAATACAGACCCCAGACCAGACCCCTAAACTAATACAGACCCCAGACCAGACCTCTAAACTAATACAGACCCCAGACCGGACCCCTAAACTAATACAGACCCCAGACCGGACCCCTAAACTAATACAGACCCCAGACCGGACCCCTAAACTAATACAGACCCCAGACCGGACCCCTAAACTAATACAGACCCCAGACCAGACCCCTAAACTAATACAGACCCCAGACCAGACCCCTAAACTAATACAGACCCCAGACCGGACCCCTAAACTAATACAGACCCCAGACCAGACCCCTAAACTAATACAGACCCCAGACCAGACCTCTAAACTAATACAGACCACAGGCCACACCCCTAAACTAATACAGACCCCAGACAAGACCCCTAAACTAATACAGACCCCAGACCGGACCCCAAAACTAATACAGACCCCAGACCAGACCCCTAAACTAATACAGACCCCAGACCGGACCCCTAAACTAATACAGACCCCAGACCGGACCCCTAAACTAATACAGACCCCAGACCAGACCCCTAAACTAATACAGATCCCAGACCAGACCCCTAAACTAATACAGAACCCAGACCAGACCCCTAAACTAATACAGACCCCAGACCGGACCCCTAAACTAATACAGACCCCAGACCAGACCTCTAAACTAATACAGACCCCAGACCAGACCCATAAACTAATACAGACCACAGACCCCTAAACTAATACAGACCCCAGACCGGACCTCTCAACAAACACAGACCCCAGACCGGACCCCTAAACTAATACAGACCCCAAACCAGACCCCTAAACTAATACAGACCCCAGACCGGACCCCTAAACTAATACAGACCCCAGACCAGACCCCTAAACTAATACAGACCCCAGACCGGACCCCTAAACTAATACAGACCACAGACCCCTAAACTAATACAGACCCCAGACCGGACCCCTAAACTAATACAGACCCCAGACCGGACCCCTAAACTAATACAGACCCCAAACCAGACCCCTAAACTAATACAGACCCCAGACCAGACCCCTAAACTAATACAGACCCCAGACCAGACCCCTAAACTAATACAGAACCCAGACCGGACCCCTAAACTAATACAGACCCCAGACCAGACCCCTAAACTAATACAGACCCCAGACCAGACCTCTAAACTAATACAGACCCCAGACCGGACCCCTAAACTAATACAGACCCCAGACCAGACCCCTAAACTAATACAGACCCCAGACCAGACCTCTAAACTAATACAGACCCCAGACCGGACCCCTAAACTAATACAGACCCCAGACCAGACCCCTAAACTAATACAGACCCCAGACCGGACCCCTAAACTAATACAGACCACAGACCCCTAAACTAATACAGACCCCAGACCAGACCTCTCAACTAATACAGACCCCAGACCGGACCCCTAAACTAATACAGACCCCAAACCAGACCCCTAAACTAATACAGACCCCAGACCGGACCCCTAAACTAATACAGACCCCAGACCAGACCCCTAAACTAATACAGACCCCAGACTGGACCCCTAAACTAATACAGACCACAGACCCCTAAACTAATACAGACCCCAGACCGGACCTCTCAACTAATACAGACCCCAGACCGGACCCCTAAACTAATACAGACCCCAGACCGGACCCCTAAACTAATACAGACCCCAGACCGGACCCCTAAACTAATACGGACCCCAGACCCCTAAACTAATACAGACCCCAAACCAGACCCCTAAACTAATACAGACCCCAAACCGGACCCCTAAACTAATACAGACCCCAGACCGGACCCCTAAACTAATACAGACCCCAGACCAGACCCCTAAACTAATACAGACCCCAGACCAGACTCCTAAACTAATACAGACCCCAGACCAGACCCCTAAACTAATACAGACCCCAGACCAGACCCCTAAACTAATACAGACCCCAGACCCCTAAACTAATACAGACCCCAGACCAGAGCCCTAAACCAATACAGACCCCAGCCCTGACCCCTAAACTAATACAGACCCCAGACCAGACCCCTAAACTAATACAGACCACAGACCGGACCCCTAAACTAATACAGACCCCAGACCGGACCCCTAAACTAATACAGACCCCAGACCAGACCTCTAAACTAATACAGACCCCAGACCAGACCCCTAAACTAATACAGACCCCAGACCGGACCCCTAAACTAATACAGACCCCAGACCAGACCCCTAAACTAATACAGACCCCAGACCGGACCCCTAAACTAATACAGACCCCAGACCAGACCCCTAAACTAATACAGACCCCAGACCAGACCCCTAAACTATGTGACAACCTCTCAGACATGATATATACAGGGGGCGGGGCTGTGACTACCTCTCAGACATGATATATACAGGGGGCGGGGCTGTGACTACCTCTCAGACATGGTATATACAGGGGGCGGGGCTGTAACTACCTCTCAGACATGCTATATACAGGGGGCGGGGCTGTGACTACCTCTCACATATGCTATATACAGGGGGCGGGGCTGTGACTACCTCTCAGACATGATATATACAGGGGGCGGGGCTGTGACTACCTCTCAGACATGATATATACAGGGGGCGGGGCTGTGACTACCTCTCACACATGCTGTATACAGGGGGCGGGGCTGTGACTACCTCTCAGACATTCTATATACAGGGGGCGGGGCTGTGACTACCTCTCAGACATGCTATATACAGGGGGCGGGGCTGTGACTACCTCTCAGACATGCTATATACAGGGGGCGGGGCTGTGACTACCTCTCACATATGCTATATACAGGGGGCGGGGCTGTGACTACCTCTCAGACATGTTATATACAGGGGGCGGGGCTGTGACTACCTCTCAGACATGCTATATACAGGGGGCGGGGCTGTGACTACCTCTCACACATGATATATACAGGGGGCGGGGCTGTGACTACCTCTCAGACATGATATATACAGCTGGTTGTCAGTAACAGGGGTCGGGGCTGTGACTACCTCTCAGACATGATATATACAGGGGTCGGGGCTGTGACTACCTCTCAGACATGCTATATACAGGGGGCGGGGCTGTGACTACCTCTCAGACATGATATATACAGGGGGCGGGGCTGTGACTACCTCTCAGACATGCTATATACAGGGGGCGGGGCTGTGACTACCTCTCACACATGCTATACACAGGCTGGTTGTCAGTTGTCAGTCTCTCACCCGCCGCTCTCCTCTCCTCCTCATCACTTTCCACCACCAGACATCTGAATAGCGGGGAGGGCTCCTGGAATCCGTCTTGGCGCAGGCCTGTAAGGAGAGGAGATGACGTCACTGGGACATAGCGGATTAGGATTGTGCGCAGGATATGATGGATAGTGTGAACACAGGCGAGGAGAGTATTAACCCCTTCCAGACACTAGGAGACATCCTGCAGACTATTGCACCTCTGACAGTTCCCACCTTCTGCCGTGTTCTTCACTTGGTCTGACAACTTCTCATAATCCGCCAACTCCTAGAAGAGACAGACAAGAGGTGATACAGCAATAGCCCTGACTACTAAGGAAGCCCAGCAGCACAGAGGATGTCAGGAGAGCAGTGTGCTGATACTATAGGGGAGGTCACACGGTTACATAGTGGAGGAGCAGGTCCCAGCAGCACAGAGGATGTCAGGAGAGCAGTGTGCTGATACTATAGGGGAGGTCACAGAGTTACATAGTGGGAGGAGCAGGTCCCAGCAGTACAGAGGATGTCAGGAGAGCAGTGTGCTGATACTATAGAGGAGGTCACAGAGTTACATAGTGGGAGGAGCAGGTCCCAGCAGTACAGAGGATGTCAGGAGAGCAGTGTGCTGATACTATAGGAGAGGTCACAGGATTACATAGTGGAGGAGCAGGTCCCAGCAGCACAGAGGATGTCAGGAGAGCAGTGTGCTGATACTATAGGGGAGGTCACAGGGTTACATAGTGGGAGGAGCAGGACCCAGCAGCACAGAGGATGTCAGGAGAGCAGTGTGCTGATACTATAGGGGAGGTCACAGGGTTACATAGTGGAGGAGCAGGTCCCAGCAGCACAGAGGATGTCAGGAGAGCAGTGTGCTGATACTATAGAGGAGGTCACAGGGTTACATAATGGGAGGAGCAGGTCCCAGCAGCACAGAGGATGTCAGGAGAGCAGTGTGCTGATACTATAGAGGAGGTCACAGGGTTACATAGTGGAGGAGCAGGTCCCAGCAGCACAGAGGATGTCAGGAGAGCAGTGTGCTGATACTATAGGGGAGGTCACAGAGTTACATAGTGGGAGGAGCAGGTCCCAGCAGCACAGAGGATGTCAGGAGAGCAGTGTGCTTACACTATAGAGGAGGTCACAGGGTTACATAGTGGGAGGAGCAGGTCCCAGCAGCACAGAGGATGTCAGGAGAGCAGTGTGCTGATACTATAGGGGAGGTCACAGGGTTACATAGTGGGAGGAGCAGGTCCCAGCAGCACAGAGGATGTCAGGAGAGCAGTGTGCTGATACTATAGTGAAGGTCACAGGGTTACATAGTGGAGGAGCAGGTCCCAGCAGCACAGAGGATGTCAGGAGAGCAGTGTGCTGATACTATAGGAGAGGTCACAGGATTACATAGTGGGAGGAGCAGGTCCCAGCAGCACAGAGGATGTCAGGAGAGCAGTGTGCTGATACTATAGGGGAGGTCACAGAGTTACATAGTGGGAGGAGCAGGTCCCAGCAGTACAGAGGATGTCAGGAGAGCAGTGTGCTGATACTATAGGGGAGGTCACAGGGTTACATAGTGGGAGGAGCAGGTCCCAGCAGTACAGAGGATGTCAGGAGAGCAGTGTGCTGATACTATAGGGGAGGTCACAGGGTTACATAGTGGAGGAGCAGGTCCCAGCAGTACAGAGGATGTCAGGAGAGCAGTGTGCTGATACTATAGTGAAGGTCACAGGGTTACATAGTGGGAGGAGCAGGTCCCAGCAGCACAGAGGATGTCAGGAGAGCAGTGTGCTGATACTATAGAGGAGGTCACAGGGTTACATAGTGGAGGAGCAGGTCCCAGCAGTACAGAGGATGTCAGGAGAGCAGTGTGCTGATACTATAGAGGAGGTCACAGGGTTACATAGTGGAGGAGCAGGTCCCAGCAGCACAGAGGATGTCAGGAGAGCAGTGTGCTTACACTATAGGGGAGGTCACAGGGTTACATAGTGGAGGAGCAGGTCCCAGCAGCACAGAGGATGTCAGGAGAGCAGTGTGCTGATACTATAGGAGAGGTCACAGGATTACATAGTGGGAGGAGCAGGTCCCAGCAGCACAGAGGATGTCAGGAGAGCAGTGTGCTGATACTATAGAGGAGGTCACAGGGTTACATAGTGGAGGAGCAGGTCCCAGCAGTACAGAGGATGTCAGGAGAGCAGTGTGCTGATACTATAGGGGAGGTCACAGGGTTACATAGTGGAGGAGCAGGTCCCAGCAGTACAGAGGATGTCAGGAGAGCAGTGTGCTGATACTATAGGAGAGGTCACAGGATTACATAGTGGAGGAGCAGGTCCCAGCAGTACAGAGGATGTCAGGAGAGCAGTGTGCTGATCTTATAGAGGAGGTCACAGGGTTACATAGTGGGAGGAGCAGGTCCCAGCAGCACAGAGGATGTCAGGAGAGCAGTGTGCTGATCTTATAGAGGAGGTCACAGGGTTACATAGTGGGAGGAGCAGGTCCCAGCAGCACAGAGGATGTCAGGAGAGCAGTGTGCTGATCTTATAGAGGAGGTCACAGGGTTACATAGTGGGAGGAGCAGGTCCCAGCAGTACAGAGGATGTCAGGAGAGCAGTGTGCTGATACTATAGGGGAGGTCACAGGGTTACATAGTGGAGGAGCAGGTCCCAGCAGTACAGAGGATGTCAGGAGAGCAGTGTGCTGATACTATAGAGGAGGTCACAGAGTTACATAGTGGAGGAGCAGGTCCCAGCAGCACAGAGGATGTCAGGAGAGCAGTGAGCTGATACTATAGAGGAGGTCACAGGGTTACATAGTGGAGGAGCAGGTCCCAGCAGTACAGAGGATGTCAGGAGAGCAGTGTGCTTACACTATAGGGGAGGTCACAGGGTTACATAGTGGAGGAGCAGGTCCCAGCAGCACAGAGGATGCCAGGAGAGCAGTGTGCTGATACTATAGGGGAGGTCACAGGGTTACATAGTGGAGGAGCAGGTCCCAGCAGCACAGAGGATGTCAGGAGAGCAGTGTGCTGATACTATAGAGGAGGTCACAGGGTTACATAGTGGGAGGAGCAGGTCCCAGCAGTACAGAGGATGTCAGGAGAGCAGTGTGCTGATACTATAGGGGAGGTCACAGAGTTACATAGTGGGAGGAGCAGGTCCCAGCAGTACAGAGGATGTCAGGAGAGCAGTGTGCTGATACTATAGGAGGTCACAGGGTTACATAGTGGAGGAGCAGGTCCCAGCAGCACAGAGGATGCCAGGAGAGCAGTGTGCTGATACTATAGGAGGTCACAGGGTTACATAGTGGAGGAGCAGGTCCCAGCAGCACAGAGGATGTCAGGAGAGCAGTGTGCTGATACTATAGGAGGTCACAGGGTTACATAGTGGAGGAGCAGGTCCCAGCAGTACAGAGGATGTCAGGAGAGCAGTGTGCTGATACTATAGGAGGTCACAGGGTTACATAGTGGAGGAGCAGGTCCCAGCAGTACAGAGGATGTCAGGAGAGCAGTGTGCTGATACTATAGAGGAGGTCACAGGGTTACATAGTGGGAGGAGCAGGTCCCAGCAGTACAGAGGATGTCAGGAGAGCAGTGTGCTGATACTATAGGGAAGGTCACAGAGTTACATAGTGGAGGAGCAGGTCCCAGCAGTACAGAGGATGTCAGGAGAGCAGTGTGCTGATACTATAGAGGAGGTCACAGGGTTACATAGTGGGATGAGCAGGTCCCAGCAGCACAGAGGATGTCAGGAGAGCAGTGTGCAGATACTATATGGGAGGTCACAGGGTTACATAGTGGAGGAGCAGGTCCCAGCAGCACAGAGGATGTCAGGAGAGCAGTGTGCTGATACTATAGAGGAGGTCACAGGGTTGCATAGTGGAGGAGCAGGTCCCAGCAGCACAGAGGATGTCAGGAGAGCAGTGTGCTGATACTATAGGGGAGGTCACAGGGTTACATAGTGGGAGGAGCAGGTCCCAGCAGCACAGAGGATGTCAGGAGAGCAGTGTGCTGATCTTATAGAGGAGGTCACAGGGTTACATAGTGGAGGAGCAGGTCCCAGCAGCACAGAGGATGTCAGGAGAGCAGTGTGCTGATACTATAGAGGAGGTCACAGGGATACATAGTGGGAGGAGCAATGTCACAGCAGTACAGAGGATGTCAGGAGAGCAGTGTGCTGATACTATAGGGGAGGTCACAGGGTTACATAGTGGGAGGAGCAGGTCCCAGCAGTACAGAGGATGTCAGGAGAGCAGTGTGCTGATACTATAGGGGAGGTCACAGGGTTACATAGTGGAGGAGCAGGTCCCAGCAGCACAGAGGATGTCAGGAGAGCAGTGTGCTGATCTTACAGAGGAGGTCACAGGGTTACATAGTGGAGGAGCAGGTCCCAGCAGTACAGAGGATGTCAGGAGAGCAGTGTGCTGATACTATAGGGGAGGTCACAGGGTTACATAGTGGGAGGAGCAGGTCCCAGCAGTACAGAGGATGTCAGGAGAGCAGTGTGCTGATACTATAGAGGAGGTCACAGGGTTACATAGTGGGAGGAGCAGGTCCCAGCAGTACAGAGGATGTCAGGAGAGCAGTGTGCTTACACTATAGAGGAGGTCACAGGTTTACATAGTGGAGGAGCAGGTCCCAGCAGCACAGAGGATGTCAGGAGAGCAGTGTGCTGATACTATAGGGGAGGTCACAGGGTTACATAGTGGGAGGAGCAGGTCCCAGCAGCACAGAGGATGTCAGGAGAGCAGTGTGCTGATACTATAGGGGAGGTCACAGGGTTACATAGTGGAGGAGCAGGGTCCCAGCAGCACAGAGGATGTCAGGAAAGCAGTGTGCTGATACTATAGGGGAGGTCACAGGGTTACATAGTGGAGGAGCAGGTCCCAGCAGTACAGAGGTTGTCAGGAGAGCAGTGTGCTGATACTATAGGGGAGGTCACAGGGTTACATAGTGGAGGAGCAGGTCCCAGCAGTACAGAGGATGTCAGGAGAGCAGTGTGCTGATACTATAGAGGAGGTCACAGGGTTACATAGTGGGAGGAGCAGGTCCCAGCAGCACAGAGGATGTCAGGAGAGCAGTGTGCTGATACTATAGGAGGTCACAGGGTTACATAGTGGAGGAGCAGGTCCCAGCAGTACAGAGGATGTCAGGAGAGCAGTGTGCTGATACTATAGGGGAGGTCACAGGGTTACATAGTGGGAGGAGCAGGTCCCAGCAGTACAGAGGATGTCAGGAGAGCAGTGTGCTTACACTATAGAGGAGGTCACAGGTTTACATAGTGGAGGAGCAGGTCCCAGCAGCACAGAGGATGTCAGGAGAGCAGTGTGCTGATACTATAGGGGAGGTCACAGGGTTACATAGTGGGAGGAGCAGATCCCAGCAGCACAGAGGATGTCAGGAGAGCAGTGTGCTGATACTATAGGGGAGGTCACAGGGTTACATAGTGGAGGAGCAGGGTCCCAGCAGCACAGAGGATGTCAGGAAAGCAGTGTGCTGATACTATAGGGGAGGTCACAGGGTTACATAGTGGAGGAGCAGGTCCCAGCAGTACAGAGGATGTCAGGAGAGCAGTGTGCTGATACTATAGAGGAGGTCACAGGGTTACATAGTGGGAGGAGCAGGTCCCAGCAGCACAGAGGATGTCAGGAGAGCAGTGTGCTGATACTATAGGAGGTCACAGGGTTACATAGTGGAGGAGCAGGTCCCAGCAGTACAGAGGATGTCAGGAGAGCAGTGTGCTGATACTATAGAGGAGGTCACAGGGTTGCATAGTGGAGGAGCAGGTCCCAGCAGTACAGAGGATGTCAGGAGAGCAGTGTGCTGATACTATAGGGGAGGTCACAGAGTTACATAGTGGGAGGAGCAGGTCCCAGCAGCACAGAGGATGTCAGGAGAGCAGTGTGCTGATACTATAGGGGAGGTCACAGGGTTACATAGTGGGAGGAGCAGGTCCCAGCAGCACAGAGGATGTCAGGAGAGCAGTGTGCTGATCTTATAGAGGAGGTCACAGGGTTACATAGTGGAGGAGCAGGTCCCAGCAGCACAGAGGATGTCAGGAGAGCAGTGTGCTGATACTATAGAGGAGGTCACAGGGATACATAGTGGGAGGAGCAATGTCACAGCAGTACAGAGGATGTCAGGAGAGCAGTGTGCTGATACTATAGGGGAGGTCACAGGGTTACATAGTGGGAGGAGCAGGTCCCAGCTGCACAGAGGATGTCAGGAGAGCAGTGTGCTGATCTTACAGAGGAGGTCACAGGGTTACATAGTGGAGGAGCAGGTCCCAGCAGTACAGAGGATGTCAGGAGAGCAGTGTGCTGATACTATAGGGGAGGTCACAGGGTTACATAGTGGGAGGAGCAGGTCCCAGCAGCACAGAGGATGTCAGGAGAGCAGTGTGCTGATACTATAGGGGAGGTCACAGGGTTACATAGTGGGAGGAGCAGGTCCCAGCAGTACAGAGGATGTCAGGAGAGCAGTGTGCTGATACTATAGAGGAGGTCACAGGGTTACATAGTGGAGGAGCAGGTCCCAGCAGCACAGAGGATGTCAGGAGAGCAGTGTGCTGATACTATAGGGGAGGTCACAGGGTTACATAGTGGGAGGAGCAGGTCCCAGCAGTACAGAGGATGTCAGGAGAGCAGTGTGCTTATACTATAGAGGAGGTCACAGGTTTACATAGTGGAGGAGCAGGTCCCAGCAGCACAGAGGATGTCAGGAGAGCAGTGTGCTGATACTATAGGGGAGGTCACAGGGTTACATAGTGGAGGAGCAGGTCCCAGCAGTACAGAGGATGTCAGGAGAGCAGTGTGCTGATACTATAGGGGAGGTCACAGGGTTACATAGTGGGAGGAGCAGGTCCCAGCAGCAAGGGGGGAGGTCAGGAGAGCAGTGTGCTGATACTATAGAGGAGGTCACAGGGTTACATAGTGGGAGGAGCAGGTCCCAGCAGCACAGAGGATGTCAGGAGAGCAGTGTGCTGATACTATAGGGGAGGTCACAGGGTTACATAGTGGGAGGAGCAGGGTCACAGCAGTACAGAGGTTGTCAGGAGAGCAGTGTGCTGATACTATAGGGGAGGTCACAGGGTTACATAGTGGAGGAGCAGGTCCCAGCAGTACAGAGGATGTCAGGAGAGCAGTGTGCTGATACTATAGAGGAGGTCACAGGGTTACATAGTGGGAGGAGCAGGTCCCAGCAGCACAGAGGATGCCAGGAGAGCAGTGTGCTAATACTATAGGGGAGGTCACAGGGTTACATAGTGGAGGAGCAGGTACCAGCAGCACAGAGGATGTCAGGAGAGCAGTGTGCTGATACTATAGAGGAGGTCACAGGGTTACATAGTGGAGGAGCAAGGTCCCAGCAGCACAGAGGATGTCAGGAGAGCAGTGTGCTGATACTATAGGGGAGGTCACAGGGTTACATAGTGGAGGAGCAGGTCCCAGCAGTACAGAGGATGTCAGGAGAGCAGTGTGCTGATACTATAGGAGGTCACGGGGTTACATAGTGGAGGAGCAGCTCCCAGCAGCACAGAGGATGTCAGGAAAGCAGTGTGCTGATACTATAGGAGGTCACAGAGTTACATAGTGGAGGAGCAGCTCCCAGCAGCACAGAGGATGTCAGGAGAGCAGTGTGCTGATACTATAGGGGAGGTCACAGGGTTACATAGTGGAGGAGCAGGTCCCAGCAGCACAGAGGATGTCAGGAGAGCAGTGTGCTGATACTATAGAGGAGGTCACAGGGTTACATAGTGGAGGAGCAGGTCCCAGCAGCACAGAGGATGTCAGGAGAGCAGTGTGCTGATACTATAGGGGAGGTCACAGGGTTACATAGTGGGAGGAGCAGGTCCCAGCAGCACAGAGGATGTCAGGAGAGCAGTGTGCTGATACTATAGAGGAGGTCACAGGGTTACATAGTGGGAGGAGCAGGTCCCAGCAGCACAGAGGATGTCAGGAGAGCAGTGTGCTGATACTATAGGGGAGGTCACAGGGTTACATAGTGGGAGGAGCAGGTCCCAGCAGCACAGAGGATGTCAGGAGAGCAGTGTGCTGATACTATAGGGGAGGTCACAGGGTTACATAGTGGAGGAGCAGGTCCCAGCAGTACAGAGGATGTCAGGAGAGCAGTGTGCTGATACTATAGGGGAGGTCACAGGGTTACATAGTGGAGGAGCAGGTCCCAGCAGCACAGAGGATGTCAGGAGAGCAGTGTGCTGATACTATAGGAGGTCACAGGGTTACATAGTGGGAGGAGCAGGTCCCAGCAGCACAGAGGATGTCAGGAGAGCAGTGTGCTTACACTATAGAGGAGGTCACAGGGTTACATAGTGGAGGAGCAGGTCCCAGCAGCACAGAGGATGTCAGGAGAGCAGTGTGCTGATACTATAGAGGAGGTCACAGGGTTACATAGTGGGAGGAGCAGGTCCCAGCAGCACAGAGGATGTCAGGAGAGCAGTGTGCTGATACTATAGGGGAGGTCACAGAGTTACATAGTGGGAGGAGCAGGTCCCAGCAGCACAGAGGATGTCAGGAGAGCAGTGTGCTGATACTATAGGGGAGGTCACAGGGTTACATAGTGGAGGAGCAGGTCCCAGCAGCACAGAGGATGTCAGGAGAGCAGTGTGCTTACACTATAGAGGAGGTCACAGGGTTACATAGTGGGAGGAGCAGGTCCAAGCAGCACAGAGGATGTCAGGAGAGCAGTGTGCTGATACTATAGGGGAGGTCACAGGGTTACATAGTGGGAGGAGCAGGTCCCAGCAGCACAGAGGATGTCAGGAGAGCAGTGTGCTGATACTATAGGGGAGGTCACAGGGTTACATAGTGGGAGGAGCAGGTCCCAGCAGCACAGAGGATGTCAGGAGAGCAGTGAGCTGATACTATAGAGGAGGTCACAGGGTTACATAGTGGGAGGAGCAGGTCCCAGCAGTACAGAGGATGTCAGGAGAGCAGTGTGCTGATCTTATAGAGGAGGTCACAGGGTTACATTGTGGAGGAGCAGGTCCCAGCAGCACAGAGGATGTCAGGAGAGCAGTGTGCTGATACTATAGGAGGTCACAGGGTTACATAGTGGAGGAGCAGGTCCCAGCAGTACAGAGGATGTCAGGAGAGCAGTGTGCTGATACTATAGGGGAGGTCACAGGGTTACATAGTGGGAGGAGCAGGTCCCAGCAGTACAGAGGATGTCAGGAGAGCAGTGTGCTGATACTATAGGGGAGGTCACAGGGTTACATAGTGGAGGAGCAGGTCCCAGCAGCACAGAGGATGTCAGGAGAGCAGTGTGCTTACACTATAGGGGAGGTCACAGGGTTACATAGTGGAGGAGCAGGTCCCAGCAGCACAGAGGATGTCAGGAGAGCAGTGTGCTGATACTATAGGGAAGGTCACAGGGTTACATAGTGGAGGAGCAGGGTCCCAGCAGCACAGAGGATGTCAGGAAAGCAGTGTGCTGATACTATAGGGGAGGTCACAGGGTTACATAGTGGAGGAGCAGGTCCCAGCAGTACAGAGGTTGTCAGGAGAGCAGTGTGCTGATACTATAGGGGAGGTCACAGGGTTACATAGTGGAGGAGCAGGGTCCCAGCAGCACAGAGGATGTCAGGAAAGCAGTGTGCTGATACTATAGGGAAGGTCACAGGGTTACATAGTGGAGGAGCAGGGTCCCAGCAGCACAGAGGATGTCAGGAAAGCAGTGTGCTGATACTATAGGGGAGGTCACAGGGTTACATAGTGGAGGAGCAGGTCCCAGCAGTACAGAGGTTGTCAGGAGAGCAGTGTGCTGATACTATAGAGGAGGTCACAGGGTTGCATAGTGGAGGAGCAGGTCCCAGCAGTACAGAGGTTGTCAGGAGAGCAGTGTGCTGATACTATAGAGGAGGTCACAGGGTTGCATAGTGGAGGAGCAGCTCCCAGCAGCACAGAGGATGTCAGGAGAGCAGTGTGCTGATACTATAGGGGAGGTCACAGGGTTACATAGTGGGAGGAGCAGGTCACAGCAGCACAGAGGATGTCAGGAGAGCAGTGTGCTGATACTATAGGGGAGGTCACAGGGTTACATAGTGGAGGAGCAGGTCCCAGCAGTACAGAGGATGTCAGGAGAGCAGTGTGCTGATACTATAGGGGAGGTCACAGGGTTACATAGTGGAGGAGCAGGTCCCAGCAGTACAGAGGATGTCAGGAGAGCAGTGTGCTGATACTATAGGGGAGGTCACAGGGTTACATAGTGGGAGGAGCAGGTACCAGCAGCACAGAGGATGTCAGGAGAGCAGTGTGCTGATACTATAGGGGAGGTCACAGGGTTACATAGTGGCAGGAGCAGGTCCCAGCAGCACAGAGGATGTCAGGAGAGCAGTGTGCTGATACTATAGAGGAGGTCACAGGGTTACATAGTGGGAGGAGCAGGTCCCAGCAGCACAGAGGATGTCAGGAGAGCAGTGTGCTGATACTATAGGGGAGGTCACAGAGTTACATAGTGGAGGAGCAGGTCCCAGCAGTACAGAGGATGTCAGGAGAGCAGTGTGCTGATACTATAGGGGAGGTCACAGGGTTACATAGTGGAGGAGCAGGTCCCAGCAGCACAGAGGATGTCAGGAGAGAAGTGCTGATACTATAGGAGGTCACAGGGTTACATAGTGGGAGGAGCAGGTCCCAGCAGCACAGAGGATGTCAGGAGAGCAGTGTGCTTACACTATAGAGGAGGTCACAGGGTTACATAGTGGGAGGAGCAGGTCCCAGCAGTACAGAGGATGTCAGGAGAGCAGTGTGCTGATACTATAGGGGAGGTCACAGGGTTACATAGTGGAGGAGCAGGTCCCAGCAGCACAGAGGATGTCAGGAGAGCAGTGTGCTGATACTATAGAGGAGGTCACAGGGTTACATAGTGGAGGAGCAGGTCCCAGCAGTACAGAGGATGTCAGGAGAGCAGTGTGCTGATACTATAGGGGAGGTCACAGGGTTACATAGTGGAGGAGCAGGTCCCAGCAGCACAGAGGATGTCAGGAGAGCAGTGTGCTGATACTATAGGGGAGGTCACAGGGTTACATAGTGGAGGAGCAGGTCCCAGCAGCACAGAGGATGTCAGGAGAGCAGTGTGCTGATACTATAGGAGGTCACAGGGTTACATAGTGGGAGGAGCAGGTCCCAGCAGCACAGAGGATGTCAGGAGAGCAGTGTGCTTACACTATAGAGGAGGTCACAGGGTTACATAGTGGAGGAGCAGGTCCCAGCAGCACAGAGGATGTCAGGAGAGCAGTGTGCTGATACTATAGAGGAGGTCACAGGGTTACATAGTGGAGGAGCAGGTCCCAGCAGCACAGAGGATGTCAGGAGAGCAGTGTGCTGATACTATAGAGGAGGTCACAGGGTTACATAGTGGAGGAGCAGGTCCCAGCAGCACAGAGGATGTCAGGAGAGCAGTGTGCTGATACTATAGGGGAGGTCACAGAGTTACATAGTGGGAGGAGCAGGTCCCAGCAGCACAGAGGATGTCAGGAGAGCAGTGTGCTGATACTATAGGGGAGGTCACAGGGTTACATAGTGGAGGAGCAGGTCCCAGCAGCACAGAGGATGTCAGGAGAGCAGTGTGCTTACACTATAGAGGAGGTCACAGGGTTACATAGTGGGAGGAGCAGGTCCAAGCAGCACAGAGGATGTCAGGAGAGCAGTGTGCTGATACTATAGGGGAGGTCACAGGGTTACATAGTGGGAGGAGCAGGTCCCAGCAGCACAGAGGATGTCAGGAGAGCAGTGTGCTGATACTATAGGGGAGGTCACAGGGTTACATAGTGGGAGGAGCAGGTCCCAGCAGCACAGAGGATGTCAGGAGAGCAGTGAGCTGATACTATAGAGGAGGTCACAGGGTTACATAGTGGAGGAGCAGGTCCCAGCAGCACAGAGGATGTCAGGAGAGCAGTGTGCTGATACTATAGAGGAGGTCACAGGGTTACATAGTGGAGGAGCAGGTCCCAGCAGCACAGAGGATGTCAGGAGAGCAGTGTGCTGATACTATAGGAGGTCACAGGGTTACATAGTGGAGGAGCAGGTCCCAGCAGCACAGAGGATGTCAGGAGAGCAGTGTGCTTACACTATAGAAGAGGTCACAGGGTTACATAGTGGAGGAGCAGATCCCAGCAGCACAGAGGATGTCAGGAGAGCAGTGTGCTGATACTATAGGGGAGGTCACAGGGTTACATAGTGGAGGAGCAGGTCCCAGCAGCACAGAGGATGTCAGGAGAGCAGTGTGCTGATACTATAGGAGGTCACAGGGTTACATAGTGGAGGAGCAGGTCCCAGCAGCACAGAGGATGTCAGGAGAGCAGTGTGCTGATACTATAGGAGGTCACAGGGTTACATAGTGGAGGAGCAGGTCCCAGCAGTACAGAGGATGTCAGGAGAGCAGTGTGCTGATACTATAGGGGAGGTCACAGGGTTACATAGTGGAGGAGCAGGTCCCAGCAGCACAGAGGATGTCAGGAGAGCAGTGTGCTGATACTATAGAGGAGGTCACAGGGTTACATAGTGGAGGAGCAGGTCCCAGCAGCACAGAGGATGTCAGGAGAGCAGTGTGCTGATACTATAGGAGGTCACAGGGTTACATAGTGGAGGAGCAGGTCCCAGCAGTACAGAGGATGTCAGGAGAGCAGTGTGCTGATACTATAGGGGAGGTCACAGGGTTACATAGTGGGAGGAGCAGGTCCCAGCAGCACAGAGGATGTCAGGAGAGCAGTGTGCTGATACTATAGAGGAGGTCACAGGGTTACATAGTGGAGGAGCAGGTCCCAGCAGCACAGAGGATGTCAGGAGAGCAGTGTGCTGATACTATAGGGGAGGTCACAGGGTTACATAGTGGAGGAGCAGGTCCCAGCAGCACAGAGGATATCAGGAGAGCAGTGTGCTGATACTATAGGAGGTCACAGGGTTACATAGTGGAGGAGCAGGTCCCAGCAGCACAGAGGATGTCAGGAGAGCAGTGTGCTGATACTATAGGGGAGGTCACAGGGTTACATAGTGGGAGGAGCAGGTCACAGCAGCACAGAGGATGTCAGGAGAGCAGTGTGCTGATACTATAGAGGAGGTCACAGGGTTACATAGTGGGAGGAGCAGGTCCCAGCAGCACAGAGGATGTCAGGAGAGCAGTGTGCTGATACTATAGGGGAGGTCACAGGGTTACATAGTGGGAGGAGCAGGTCCCAGCAGCACAGAGGATGTCAGGAGAGCAGTGTGCTTACACTATAGAGGAGGTCACAGGGTTACATAGTGGAGGAGCAGGTCCCAGCAGCACAGAGGATGTCAGGAGAGCAGTGTGCTGATACTATAGAGGAGGTCACAGGGTTACATAGTGGAGGAGCAGGTCCCAGCAGCACAGAGGATGTCAGGAGAGCAGTGTGCTGATACTATAGGGGAGGTCACAGGGTTACATAGTGGAGGAGCAGGTCCCAGCAGTACAGAGGATGTCAGGAGAGCAGTGTGCTGATACTATAGGGGAGGTCACAGGGTTACATAGTGGAGGAGCAGGTCCCAGCAGCACAGAGGATGTCAGGAGAGCAGTGTGCTGATACTATAGGAGGTCACAGGGTTACATAGTGGGAGGAGCAGGTCCCAGCAGCACAGAGGATGTCAGGAGAGCAGTGTGCTGATACTATAGGGGAGGTCACAGGGTTACATAGTGGGAGGAGCAGGTCCCAGCAGCACAGAGGATGTCAGGAGAGCAGTGTGCTGATACTATAGGGGAGGTCACAGGGTTACATAGTGGAGGAGCAGGTCCCAGCAGCACAGAGGATGTCAGGAGAGCAGTGTGCTTACACTATAGAGGAGGTCACAGGGTTACATAGTGGGAGGAGCAGGTCCAAGCAGCACAGAGGATGTCAGGAGAGCAGTGTGCTGATACTATAGGGGAGGTCACAGGGTTACATAGTGGGAGGAGCAGGTCCCAGCAGCACAGAGGATGTCAGGAGAGCAGTGTGCTGATACTATAGGGGAGGTCACAGGGTTACATAGTGGGAGGAGCAGGTCCCAGCAGCACAGAGGATGTCAGGAGAGCAGTGAGCTGATACTATAGAGGAGGTCACAGGGTTACATTGTGGAGGAGCAGGTCCCAGCAGCACAGAGGATGTCAGGAGAGCAGTGTGCTGATACTATAGGAGGTCACAGGGTTACATAGTGGAGGAGCAGGTCCCAGCAGTACAGAGGATGTCAGGAGAGCAGTGTGCTTACACTATAGGGGAGGTCACAGGGTTACATAGTGGAGGAGCAGGTCCCAGCAGCACAGAGGATGTCAGGAGAGCAGTGTGCTGATACTATAGGGAAGGTCACAGGGTTACATAGTGGAGGAGCAGGTCCCAGCAGTACAGAGGATGTCAGGAGAGCAGTGTGCTGATACTATAGGGGAGGTCACAGGGTTACATAGTGGAGAAGCAGGTCCCAGCAGCACAGAGGATGTCAGGAGAGAAGTGCTGATACTATAGGAGGTCACAGGGTTACATAGTGGGAGGAGCAGGTCCCAGCAGCACAGAGGATGTCAGGAGAGCAGTGTGCTTACACTATAGAGGAGGTCACAGGGTTACATAGTGGAGGAGCAGGTCCCAGCAGCACAGAGGATGTCAGGAGAGCAGTGTGCTGATACTATAGAGGAGGTCACAGGGTTACATAGTGGAGGAGCAGGTCCCAGCAGCACAGAGGATGTCAGGAGAGCAGTGTGCTGATACTATAGAGGAGGTCACAGGGTTACATAGTGGAGGAGCAGGTCCCAGCAGCACAGAGGATGTCAGGAGAGCAGTGTGCTGATACTATAGGGGAGGTCACAGGGTTACATAGTGGGAGGAGCAGGTCCCAGCAGTACAGAGGATGTCAGGAGAGCAGTGTGCTGATACTATAGGGGAGGTCACAGGGTTACATAGTGGGAGGAGCAGGTCCCAGCAGTACAGAGGATGTCAGGAGAGCAGTGTGCTTACACTATAGAGGAGGTCACAGGTTTACATAGTGGAGGAGCAGGTCCCAGCAGCACAGAGGATGTCAGGAGAGCAGTGTGCTGATACTATAGGGGAGGTCACAGGGTTACATAGTGGGAGGAGCAGGTCCCAGCAGCACAGAGGATGTCAGGAGAGCAGTGTGCTGATACTATAGGGGAGGTCACAGGGTTACATAGTGGAGGAGCAGGGTCCCAGCAGCACAGAGGATGTCAGGAAAGCAGTGTGCTGATACTATAGGGGAGGTCACAGGGTTACATAGTGGAGGAGCAGGTCCCAGCAGTACAGAGGTTGTCAGGAGAGCAGTGTGCTGATACTATAGGGGAGGTCACAGGGTTACATAGTGGAGGAGCAGGTCCCAGCAGTACAGAGGATGTCAGGAGAGCAGTGTGCTGATACTATAGAGGAGGTCACAGGGTTACATAGTGGGAGGAGCAGGTCCCAGCAGCACAGAGGATGTCAGGAGAGCAGTGTGCTGATACTATAGGAGGTCACAGGGTTACATAGTGGAGGAGCAGGTCCCAGCAGTACAGAGGATGTCAGGAGAGCAGTGTGCTGATACTATAGAGGAGGTCACAGGGTTGCATAGTGGAGGAGCAGGTCCCAGCAGTACAGAGGATGTCAGGAGAGCAGTGTGCTGATACTATAGGGGAGGTCACAGGGTTACATAGTGGGAGGAGCAGGTCCCAGCAGTACAGAGGATGTCAGGAGAGCAGTGTGCTTACACTATAGAGGAGGTCACAGGTTTACATAGTGGAGGAGCAGGTCCCAGCAGCACAGAGGATGTCAGGAGAGCAGTGTGCTGATACTATAGGGGAGGTCACAGGGTTACATAGTGGGAGGAGCAGGTCCCAGCAGCACAGAGGATGTCAGGAGAGCAGTGTGCTGATACTATAGGGGAGGTCACAGGGTTACATAGTGGAGGAGCAGGGTCCCAGCAGCACAGAGGATGTCAGGAAAGCAGTGTGCTGATACTATAGGGGAGGTCACAGGGTTACATAGTGGAGGAGCAGGTCCCAGCAGTACAGAGGATGTCAGGAGAGCAGTGTGCTGATACTATAGAGGAGGTCACAGGGTTACATAGTGGGAGGAGCAGGTCCCAGCAGCACAGAGGATGTCAGGAGAGCAGTGTGCTGATACTATAGGAGGTCACAGGGTTACATAGTGGAGGAGCAGGTCCCAGCAGTACAGAGGATGTCAGGAGAGCAGTGTGCTGATACTATAGAGGAGGTCACAGGGTTGCATAGTGGAGGAGCAGGTCCCAGCAGTACAGAGGATGTCAGGAGAGCAGTGTGCTGATACTATAGGGGAGGTCACAGAGTTACATAGTGGGAGGAGCAGGTCCCAGCAGCACAGAGGATGTCAGGAGAGCAGTGTGCTGATACTATAGGGGAGGTCACAGGGTTACATAGTGGGAGGAGCAGGTCCCAGCAGCACAGAGGATGTCAGGAGAGCAGTGTGCTGATCTTATAGAGGAGGTCACAGGGTTACATAGTGGAGGAGCAGGTCCCAGCAGCACAGAGGATGTCAGGAGAGCAGTGTGCTGATACTATAGAGGAGGTCACAGGGTTACATAGTGGGAGGAGCAGGTCCCAGCAGTACAGAGGATGTCAGGAGAGCAGTGTGCTTACACTATAGAGGAGGTCACAGGTTTACATAGTGGAGGAGCAGGTCCCAGCAGCACAGAGGATGTCAGGAGAGCAGTGTGCTGATACTATAGGGGAGGTCACAGGGTTACATAGTGGAGGAGCAGGGTCCCAGCAGCACAGAGGATGTCAGGAAAGCAGTGTGCTGATACTATAGGGGAGGTCACAGGGTTACATAGTGGGAGGAGCAGGTCCCAGCAGCACAGAGGATGTCAGGAGAGCAGTGTGCTGATACTATAGGGGAGGTCACAGGGTTACATAGTGGGAGGAGCAGGTCCCAGCAGTACAGAGGATGTCAGGAGAGCAGTGTGCTGATACTATAGAGGAGGTCACAGGGTTACATAGTGGAGGAGCAGGTCCCAGCAGCACAGAGGATGTCAGGAGAGCAGTGTGCTGATACTATAGGGGAGGTCACAGGGTTACATAGTGGGAGGAGCAGGTCCCAGCAGCACAGAGGATGTCAGGAGAGCAGTGTGCTGATACTATAGGGGAGGTCACAGGGTTACATAGTGGGAGGAGCAGGGTCACAGCAGTACAGAGGTTGTCAGGAGAGCAGTGTGCTGATACTATAGGGGAGGTCACAGGGTTACATAGTGGGAGGAGCAGGGTCACAGCAGTACAGAGGTTGTCAGGAGAGCAGTGTGCTGATACTATAGAGGAGGTCACAGGGTTACATAGTGGGAGGAGCAGGTCCCAGCAGCACAGAGGATGTCAGGAGAGCAGTGTGCTGATACTATAGGGGAGGTCACAGGGTTACATAGTGGGAGGAGCAGGGTCACAGCAGTACAGAGGTTGTCAGGAGAGCAGTGTGCTGATACTATAGGGGAGGTCACAGGGTTACATAGTGGAGGAGCAGGTCCCAGCAGTACAGAGGATGTCAGGAGAGCAGTGTGCTGATACTATAGAGGAGGTCACAGGGTTACATAGTGGAGGAGCAGGTCCCAGCAGCACAGAGGATGTCAGGAGAGCAGTGTGCTAATACTATAGGGGAGGTCACAGGGTTACATAGTGGAGGAGCAGGTCCCAGCAGTACAGAGGATGCCAGGAGAGCAGTGTGCTAATACTATAGGGGAGGTCACAGGGTTACATAGTGGAGAAGCAGGTACCAGCAGCACAGAGGATGTCAGGAGAGCAGTGTGCTGATACTATAGAGGAGGTCACAGGGTTACATAGTGGAGGAGCAAGGTCCCAGCAGCACAGAGGATGTCAGGAGAGCAGTGTGCTGATACTATAGGGGAGGTCACAGGGTTACATAGTGGAGGAGCAGGTCCCAGCAGTACAGAGGATGTCAGGAGAGCAGTGTGCTGATACTATAGGAGGTCACAGGGTTACATAGTGGAGGAGCAGCTCCCAGCAGCACAGAGGATGTCAGGAAAGCAGTGTGCTGATACTATAGGGAGGTCACAGAGTTACATAGTGGAGGAGCAGCTCCCAGCAGCACAGAGGATGTCAGGAGAGCAGTGTGCTGATACTATAGGGGAGGTCACAGGGTTACATAGTGGAGGAGCAGGTCCCAGCAGCACAGAGGATGTCAGGAGAGCAGTGTGCTGATACTATAGAGGAGGTCACAGGGTTACATAGTGGAGGAGCAGGTCCCAGCAGCACAGAGGATGTCAGGAGAGCAGTGTGCTGATACTATAGGGGAGGTCACAGGGTTACATAGTGGGAGGAGCAGGTCCCAGCAGCACAGAGGATGTCAGGAGAGCAGTGTGCTGATACTATAGAGGAGGTCACAGGGTTACATAGTGGGAGGAGCAGGTCCCAGCAGCACAGAGGATGTCAGGAGAGCAGTGTGCTGATACTATAGGGGAGGTCACAGGGTTACATAGTGGGAGGAGCAGGTCCCAGCAGCACAGAGGATGTCAGGAGAGCAGTGTGCTGATACTATAGGGGAGGTCACAGGGTTACATAGTGGGAGGAGCAGGTCCCAGCAGCACAGAGGATGTCAGGAGAGCAGTGTGCTGATACTATAGGGGAGGTCACAGGGTTACATAGTGGAGGAGCAGGTCCCAGCAGCACAGAGGATGTCAGGAGAGCAGTGTGCTGATACTATAGGAGGTCACAGGGTTACATAGTGGGAGGAGCAGGTCCCAGCAGCACAGAGGATGTCAGGAGAGCAGTGTGCTTACACTATAGAGGAGGTCACAGGGTTACATAGTGGAGGAGCAGGTCCCAGCAGCACAGAGGATGTCAGGAGAGCAGTGTGCTGATACTATAGAGGAGGTCACAGGGTTACATAGTGGGAGGAGCAGGTCCCAGCAGCACAGAGGATGTCAGGAGAGCAGTGTGCTGATACTATAGGGGAGGTCACAGAGTTACATAGTGGGAGGAGCAGGTCCCAGCAGCACAGAGGATGTCAGGAGAGCAGTGTGCTGATACTATAGGGGAGGTCACAGGGTTACATAGTGGAGGAGCAGGTCCCAGCAGCACAGAGGATGTCAGGAGAGCAGTGTGCTTACACTATAGAGGAGGTCACAGGGTTACATAGTGGGAGGAGCAGGTCCAAGCAGCACAGAGGATGTCAGGAGAGCAGTGTGCTGATACTATAGGGGAGGTCACAGGGTTACATAGTGGGAGGAGCAGGTCCCAGCAGCACAGAGGATGTCAGGAGAGCAGTGTGCTGATACTATAGGGGAGGTCACAGGGTTACATAGTGGGAGGAGCAGGTCCCAGCAGCACAGAGGATGTCAGGAGAGCAGTGAGCTGATACTATAGAGGAGGTCACAGGGTTACATAGTGGGAGGAGCAGGTCCCAGCAGTACAGAGGATGTCAGGAGAGCAGTGTGCTGATCTATAGAGGAGGTCACAGGGTTACATTGTGGAGGAGCAGGTCCCAGCAGCACAGAGGATGTCAGGAGAGCAGTGTGCTGATACTATAGGGGAGGTCACAGGGTTACATAGTGGAGGAGCAGGTCCCAGCAGCACAGAGGATGTCAGGAGAGCAGTGTGCTGATACTATAGGGGAGGTCACAGGGTTACATAGTGGAGGAGCAGGTCCCAGCAGCACAGAGGATGTCAGGAGAGCAGTGTGCTGATACTATAGGGGAGGTCACAGGGTTACATAGTGGAGGAGCAGGTCCCAGCAGTACAGAGGATGTCAGGAGAGCAGTGTGCTGATACTATAGGGGAGGTCACAGGGTTACATAGTGGGAGGAGCAGGTCCCAGCAGTACAGAGGATGTCAGGAGAGCAGTGTGCTGATACTATAGGGGAGGTCACAGGGTTACATAGTGGAGGAGCAGGGTCCCAGCAGCACAGAGGATGTCAGGAGAGCAGTGTGCTTACACTATAGGGGAGGATCACAGGGTTACATAGTGGAGGAGCAGGTCCCAGCAGCACAGAGGATGTCAGGAGAGCAGTGTGCTGATACTATAGGGAAGGTCACAGGGTTACATAGTGGAGGAGCAGGGTCCCAGCAGCACAGAGGATGTCAGGAAAGCAGTGTGCTGATACTATAGGGGAGGTCACAGGGTTACATAGTGGAGGAGCAGGTCCCAGCAGTACAGAGGTTGTCAGGAGAGCAGTGTGCTGATACTATAGGGGAGGTCACAGGGTTACATAGTGGAGGAGCAGGGTCCCAGCAGCACAGAGGATGTCAGGAAAGCAGTGTGCTGATACTATAGGGGAGGTCACAGGGTTACATAGTGGAGGAGCAGGTCCCAGCAGTACAGAGGTTGTCAGGAGAGCAGTGTGCTGATACTATAGGGGAGGTCACAGGGTTACATAGTGGAGGAGCAGCTCCCAGCAGCACAGAGGATGTCAGGAGAGCAGTGTGCTGATACTATAGGGAGGTCACAGGGTTACATAGTGGGAGGAGCAGGTCACAGCAGCACAGAGGATGTCAGGAGAGCAGTGTGCTTACACTATAGAGGAGGTCACAGGGTTACATAGTGGGAGGAGCAGGTCCCAGCAGTACAGAGGATGTCAGGAGAGCAGTGTGCTGATACTATAGGGGAGGTCACAGGGTTACATAGTGGAGGAGCAGGTCCCAGCAGCACAGAGGATGTCAGGAGAGCAGTGTGCTGATACTATAGGGGAGGTCACAGGGTTACATAGTGGAGGAGCAGGTCCCAGCAGCACAGAGGATGTCAGGAGAGCAGTGTGCTGATACTATAGGAGGTCACAGGGTTACATAGTGGGAGGAGCAGGTCCCAGCAGCACAGAGGATGTCAGGAGAGCAGTGTGCTTACACTATAGAGGAGGTCACAGGGTTACATAGTGGAGGAGCAGGTCCCAGCAGCACAGAGGATGTCAGGAGAGCAGTGTGCTGATACTATAGAGGAGGTCACAGGGTTACATAGTGGAGGAGCAGGTCCCAGCAGCACAGAGGATGTCAGGAGAGCAGTGTGCTGATACTATAGAGGAGGTCACAGGGTTACATAGTGGAGGAGCAGGTCCCAGCAGCACAGAGGATGTCAGGAGAGCAGTGTGCTGATACTATAGGGGAGGTCACAGAGTTACATAGTGGGAGGAGCAGGTCCCAGCAGCACAGAGGATGTCAGGAGAGCAGTGTGCTGATACTATAGGGGAGGTCACAGGGTTACATAGTGGAGGAGCAGGTCCCAGCAGCACAGAGGATGTCAGGAGAGCAGTGTGCTTACACTATAGAGGAGGTCACAGGGTTACATAGTGGAGGAGCAGGTCCAAGCAGCACAGAGGATGTCAGGAGAGCAGTGTGCTGATACTATAGGGGAGGTCACAGGGTTACATAGTGGAGGAGCAGGTCCCAGCAGCACAGAGGATGTCAGGAGAGCAGTGTGCTGATACTATAGGGGAGGTCACAGGGTTACATAGTGGGAGGAGCAGGTCCAGCAGCACAGAGGATGTCAGGAGAGCAGTGAGCTGATACTATAGAGGAGGTCACAGGGTTACATAGTGGAGGAGCAGGTCCCAGCAGCACAGAGGATGTCAGGAGAGCAGTGTGCTGATACTATAGAGGAGGTCACAGGGTTACATAGTGGAGGAGCAGGTCCCAGCAGCACAGAGGATGTCAGGAGAGCAGTGTGCTGATACTATAGGAGGTCACAGGGTTACATAGTGGAGGAGCAGGTCCCAGCAGCACAGAGGATGTCAGGAGAGCAGTGTGCTTACACTATAGAAGAGGTCACAGGGTTACATAGTGGAGGAGCAGATCCCAGCAGCACAGAGGATGTCAGGAGAGCAGTGTGCTGATACTATAGGGGAGGTCACAGGGTTACATAGTGGAGGAGCAGGTCCCAGCAGCACAGAGGATGTCAGGAAAGCAGTGTGCTGATACTATAGGAGGTCACAGGGTTACATAGTGGAGGAGCAGGTCCCAGCAGCACAGAGGATGTCAGGAGAGCAGTGTGCTGATACTATAGGAGGTCACAGGGTTACATAGTGGAGGAGCAGGTCCCAGCAGTACAGAGGATGTCAGGAGAGCAGTGTGCTGATACTATAGGGGAGGTCACAGGGTTACATAGTGGAGGAGCAGGTCCCAGCAGCACAGAGGATGTCAGGAGAGCAGTGTGCTGATACTATAGGAGGTCACAGGGTTACATAGTGGAGGAGCAGGTCCCAGCAGTACAGAGGATGTCAGGAGAGCAGTGTGCTGATACTATAGGGGAGGTCACAGGGTTACATAGTGGAGGAGCAGGTCCCAGCAGTACAGAGGATGTCAGGAGAGCAGTGTGCTGATACTATAGGAGGTCACAGGGTTACATAGTGGAGGAGCAGGTCCCAGCAGTACAGAGGATGTCAGGAGAGCAGTGTGCTGATACTATAGGGGAGGTCACAGGGTTACATAGTGGAGGAGCAGGTCCCAGCAGCACAGAGGATGTCAGGAGAGCAGTGTGCTGATACTATAGGGGAGGTCACAGGGTTACATAGTGGAGGAGCAGGTCCCAGCAGCACAGAGGATATCAGGAGAGCAGTGTGCTGATACTATAGGGAGGTCACAGGGTTACATAGTGGAGGAGCAGGTCCCAGCAGCACAGAGGATGTCAGGAGAGCAGTGTGCTGATACTATAGGGGAGGTCACAGGGTTACATAGTGGGAGGAGCAGGTCACAGCAGCACAGAGGATGTCAGGAGAGCAGTGTGCTGATACTATAGAGGGAGGTCACAGGGTTACATAGTGGGAGGAGCAGGTCCCAGCAGCACAGAGGATGTCAGGAGAGCAGTGTGCTGATACTATAGGGGAGGTCACAGGGTTACATAGTGGGAGGAGCAGGTCCCAGCAGCACAGAGGATGTCAGGAGAGCAGTGTGCTTACACTATAGAGGAGGTCACAGGGTTACATAGTGGAGGAGCAGGTCCAGCAGCACAGAGGATGTCAGGAGAGCAGTGTGCTGATACTATAGAGGAGGTCACAGGGTTACATAGTGGAGGAGCAGGTCCCAGCAGCACAGAGGATGTCAGGAGAGCAGTGTGCTGATACTATAGGGGAGGTCACAGGGTTACATAGTGGAGGAGCAGGTCCCAGCAGTACAGAGGATGTCAGGAGAGCAGTGTGCTGATACTATAGGGGAGGTCACAGGGTTACATAGTGGAGGAGCAGGTCCCAGCAGCACAGAGGATGTCAGGAGAGCAGTGTGCTGATACTATAGGGAGGTCACAGGGTTACATAGTGGGAGGAGCAGGTCCCAGCAGCACAGAGGATGTCAGGAGAGCAGTGTGCTGATACTATAGGGGAGGTCACAGGGTTACATAGTGGGAGGAGCAGGTCCCAGCAGCACAGAGGATGTCAGGAGAGCAGTGTGCTGATACTATAGGGGAGGTCACAGGGTTACATAGTGGAGGAGCAGGTCCCAGCAGCACAGAGGATGTCAGGAGAGCAGTGTGCTTACACTATAGAGGAGGTCACAGGGTTACATAGTGGGAGGAGCAGGTCCAAGCAGCACAGAGGATGTCAGGAGAGCAGTGTGCTGATACTATAGGGGAGGTCACAGGGTTACATAGTGGGAGGAGCAGGTCCCAGCAGCACAGAGGATGTCAGGAGAGCAGTGTGCTGATACTATAGGGGAGGTCACAGGGTTACATAGTGGGAGGAGCAGGTCCCAGCAGCACAGAGGATGTCAGGAGAGCAGTGAGCTGATACTATAGAGGAGGTCACAGGGTTACATTGTGGAGGAGCAGGTCCCAGCAGCACAGAGGATGTCAGGAGAGCAGTGTGCTGATACTATAGGAGGTCACAGGGTTACATAGTGGAGGAGCAGGTCCCAGCAGTACAGAGGATGTCAGGAGAGCAGTGTGCTTACACTATAGGGGAGGTCACAGGGTTACATAGTGGAGGAGCAGGTCCCAGCAGCACAGAGGATGTCAGGAGAGCAGTGTGCTTATACTATAGAGGAGGTCACAGGGTTACATAGTGGGAGGAGCAGGTCCCAGCAGCACAGAGGATGTCAGGAGAGCAGTGTGCTGATACTATAGGGAAGGTCACAGGGTTACATAGTGGAGGAGCAGGGTCCCAGCAGCACAGAGGATGTCAGGAAAGCAGTGTGCTGATACTATAGGGGAGGTCACAGGGTTACATAGTGGGAGGAGCAGGTCCCAGCAGTACAGAGGATGTCAGGAGAGCAGTGTGCTTACACTATAGAGGAGGTCACAGGGTTACATAGTGGAGGAGCAGGTCCCAGCAGTACAGAGGTTGTCAGGAGAGCAGTGTGCTGATACTATAGGGGAGGTCACAGGGTTACATAGTGGAGGAGCAGGTCCCAGCAGTACAGAGGATGTCAGGAAAGCAGTGTGCTGATACTATAGGAGGTCACAGAGTTACATAGTGGAGGAGCAGCTCCCAGCAGCACAGAGGATGTCAGGAGAGCAGTGTGCTGATACTATAGGGGAGGTCACAGGGTTACATAGTGGGAGGAGCAGGTCACAGCAGCACAGAGGATGTCAGGAGAGCAGTGTGCTGATACTATAGGGGAGGTCACAGGGTTACATAGTGGGAGGAGCAGGTCCCAGCAGCACAGAGGATGTCAGGAGAGCAGTGTGCTGATACTATAGAGGAGGTCACAGGGTTACATAGTGGAGGAGCAGGTCCCAGCAGTACAGAGGATGTCAGGAGAGCAGTGTGCTGATACTATAGGGGAGGTCACAGGGTTACATAGTGGGAGAAGCAGGTCCCAGCAGCACAGAGGATGTCAGGAGAGAAGTGCTGATACTATAGGAGGTCACAGGGTTACATAGTGGGAGGAGCAGGTCCCAGCAGCACAGAGGATGTCAGGAGAGCAGTGTGCTTACACTATAGAGGAGGTCACAGGGTTACATAGTGGAGGAGCAGGTCCCAGCAGCACAGAGGATGTCAGGAGAGCAGTGTGCTGATACTATAGAGGAGGTCACAGGGTTACATAGTGGGAGGAGCAGGTCCCAGCAGCACAGAGGATGTCAGGAGAGCAGTGTGCTGATACTATAGAGGAGGTCACAGGGTTACATAGTGGAGGAGCAGGTCCCAGCAGCACAGAGGATGTCAGGAGAGCAGTGTGCTGATACTATAGGGGAGGTCACAGAGTTACATAGTGGGAGGAGCAGGTCCCAGCAGCACAGAGGATGTCAGGAGAGCAGTGTGCTGATACTATAGGGGAGGTCACAGGGTTACATAGTGGAGGAGCAGGTCCCAGCAGCACAGAGGATGTCAGGAGAGCAGTGTGCTTACACTATAGAGGAGGTCACAGGGTTACATAGTGGGAGGAGCAGGTCCCAGCAGCACAGAGGATGTCAGGAGAGCAGTGTGCTGATACTATAGAGGAGGTCACAGGGTTACATAGTGGGAGGAGCAGGTCCCAGCAGCACAGAGGATGTCAGGAGAGCAGTGTGCTGATACTATAGAGGAGGTCACAGGGTTACATAGTGGGAGGAGCAGGTCCCAGCAGCACAGAGGATGTCAGGAGAGCAGTGTGCTGATACTATAGAGGAGGTCACAGGGTTACATAGTGGAGGAGCAGGTCCCAGCAGCACAGAGGATGTCAGGAGAGCAGTGTGCTGATACTATAGGAGGTCACAGGGTTACATAGTGGAGGAGCAGGTCCCAGCAGCACAGAGGATGTCAGGAGAGCAGTGTGCTTACACTATAGAGGAGGTCACAGGGTTACATAGTGGAGGAGCAGATCCCAGCAGCACAGAGGATGTCAGGAGAGCAGTGTGCTGATACTATAGGGGAGGTCACAGGGTTACATAGTGGAGGAGCAGGTCCCAGCAGCACAGAGGATGTCAGGAGAGCAGTGTGCTGATACTATAGGAGGTCACAGGGTTACATAGTGGAGGAGCAGGTCCCAGCAGTACAGAGGATGTCAGGAGAGCAGTGTGCTGATACTATAGGGGAGGTCACAGGGTTACATAGTGGAGGAGCAGGTCCCAGCAGCACAGAGGATGTCAGGAGAGCAGTGTGCTGATACTATAGGGAGGTCACAGGGTTACATAGTGGAGGAGCAGGTCCCAGCAGTACAGAGGATGTCAGGAGAGCAGTGTGCTGATACTATAGGGGAGGTCACAGGGTTACATAGTGGAGGAGCAGGTCCCAGCAGCACAGAGGATGTCAGGAGAGCAGTGTGCTGATACTATAGGGGAGGTCACAGGGTTACATAGTGGAGGAGCAGGTCCCAGCAGCACAGAGGATGATCAGGAGAGCAGTGTGCTGATACTATAGGGGAGGTCACAGGGTTACATAGTGGGAGGAGCAGGTCACAGCAGCACAGAGGATGTCAGGAGAGCAGTGTGCTGATACTATAGGGGAGGTCACAGAGTTACATAGTGGGAGGAGCAGGTCCCAGCAGCACAGAGGATGTCAGGAGAGCAGTGTGCTGATACTATAGGGGAGGTCACAGGGTTACATAGTGGGAGGAGCAGGTCCCAGCAGCACAGAGGATGTCAGGAGAGCAGTGTGCTGATACTATAGAGGAGGTCACAGGGTTACATAGTGGGAGGAGCAGGTCCCAGCAGCACAGAGGATGTCAGGAGAGCAGTGTGCTGATACTATAGGGGAGGTCACAGGGTTACATAGTGGGAGGAGCAGGTCCCAGCAGCACAGAGGATGTCAGGAGAGCAGTGTGCTTACACTATAGAGGAGGTCACAGGGTTACATAGTGGAGGAGCAGGTCCCAGCAGCACAGAGGATGTCAGGAGAGCAGTGTGCTGATACTATAGGGGAGGTCACAGGGTTACATAGTGGGAGGAGCAGGTCCCAGCAGCACAGAGGATGTCAGGAGAGCAGTGTGCTGATACTATAGGGGAGGTTACAGGGTTACATAGTGGGAGGAGCAGGTCCCAGCAGCACAGAGGATGTCAGGAGAGCAGTGTGCTGATACTATAGGGGAGGTCACAGGGTTACATAGTGGGAGGAGCAGGTCCCAGCAGCACAGAGGATGTCAGGAGAGCAGTGAGCTGATACTATAGAGGAGGTCACAGGGTTACATAGTGGAGGAGCAGGTCCCAGCAGCACAGAGGATGTCAGGAGAGCAGTGTGCTGATACTATAGAGGAGGTCACAGGGTTACATAGTGGAGGAGCAGGTCCCAGCAGCACAGAGGATGTCAGGAGAGCAGTGTGCTTACACTATAGAGGGAGGTCACAGGGTTACATAGTGGGAGGAGCAGGTCCAAGCAGCACAGAGGATGTCAGGAGAGCAGTGTGCTGATACTATAGGGGAGGTCACAGGGTTACATAGTGGGAGGAGCAGGTCCCAGCAGCACAGAGGATGTCAGGAGAGCAGTGTGCTGATACTATAGGGGAGGTCACAGGGTTACATAGTGGAGGAGCAGGTCCCAGCAGCACAGAGGATGTCAGGAGAGCAGTGTGCTGATACTATAGAGGAGGTCACAGGGTTACATAGTGGGAGGAGCAGGTCCCAGCAGCACAGAGGATGTCAGGAGAGCAGTGTGCTGATACTATAGAGGAGGTCACAGGGTTACATAGTGGAGGAGCAGGATCCCAGCAGCACAGAGGATGTCAGGAG
This sequence comes from Leptodactylus fuscus, assembly GCF_031893055.1. Lineage (NCBI taxonomy): Eukaryota > Metazoa > Chordata > Amphibia > Anura > Leptodactylidae > Leptodactylus > Leptodactylus fuscus. Next base: position 2,380 of record NW_027440686.1, on the reverse strand, counting down.
AGCAGTGTGCTGATACTATAGGGGAGGTCACAGGGTTACATAGTGGAGGAGCAGGTCCCAGCAGCACAGAGGATGTCAGGAGAGCAGTGTGCTGATACTATAGGGAGGTCACAGGGTTACATAGTGGAGGAGCAGTCAGCAGTACAGAGGATGTCAGGAGCAGTGTGCTGATACTATAGGGAGGTCACAGGTTACATAGTGGAGGAGCAGGTCCCAGCAGTACAGAGGATGTCAGGAGAGCAGTGTGCTGATACTATAGGAGGTCAGGTACAAGTGCTAGTGAGGAGCAGGTCCCAGCAGTACAGAGGATGTCAGGAGAGCAGTGTGCTGATACTATAGAGGAGGTCACAGGGTCATAGGGTGAGCAGTAAGATGTAGGAGAGCAGTGTCCCAGCTGTACATATAGGAGGTCACAGGGTTACATAGTGAGGCAGTGTGCTGATACAGTACTGAGTGTCAGGGTTACACTAGTGAGGTCACCGTACATAGGAGAGCGGGTCCCAGCAGTACAGAGGATGTCAGAGAAGCAGTGTGCTGATACTATACTATAGGGGAGGTCACAGGGTTACATAGTGGAGGAGCAGGTCCCAGCAGCTACAGAGGATGTCAGGAGAGCAGTGTGCTGATCTATGGAGTCACAGGGTTCATAGTCATAAGAGTCAACAGGTTGTATACTATAGGAGAGGTCACAGGTACAAGTCGGAGGAGCAGGTCCAGCCTCTCAGTACTATGAGTCAACCCACACTTGCTGATACTATAGGGGAGGTCACAGGGTTACATAGTGACAGAGTCCCAGCAGCACAGAGATGTCAGGAGAGCAGTGTGCTGATACTATAGGGAGGTCACAGGGTTACATAGTGGAGGAGCAGGTCCCAGCAGCACAGAGGATGTCAGGAGAGCAGTGTGCTTACATATACTAGGGAGGTCACAGGGTTACATAGTGGAGGAGCAGGTCCCAGCAGCACAGAGGATGTCAGGAGAGCAGTGTGCTGATACTATAGGGAGGTCACAGGGTTACATAGTGGAGGAGCAGGTCCCAGCAGCACACGAGGATGTCAGGAGAGCAGTGTGCAGTTCTACTATAGGAGTCACAGCACAGGGTTACATAGTGGGAGGATATCAGGTCAGCCCACAGTCACAGGAGATGTCAGGAGTCGGAGAGCAGTGCTTACTGATAGGAGGTCAGAGGGTTACTGGGAATAGTGGGAGGAGCAGGTCCCAGCAGCACAGAGGATGTGTCAGGAGAGCAGTGTGCTGATACTATAGAGGAGGTCACAGGGTTACATAGTGGGAGGAGCAGGTCCCAGCAGCACAGAGGATGTCAGGAGAGCATGTGCTGATACTATAGGGAGGTCACAGGGTTACATAGTGGAGGAGCAGGTCCCAGCAGCACAGAGGATGTCAGGAGAGCAGTGTGCTGATACTATAGAGGAGGTCACAGGGTTACATAGTGGAGGAGCAGGTCCCAGCAGCACAGAGGATGTCAGGAGAGCAGTGTGCTGATACTATAGGGAGGTCACAGGGTTACATAGTGGAGGAGCAGGTCCCAGCAGCACAGAGGATGTCAGGAGAGCAGTGTGCTGATACTATAGGGAGGTCACAGGGTTACATAGTGGAGGAGCAGGTCCCAGCAGCACAGAGGATGTCAGGAGAGCAGTGTGCTGATACTATAGGGGAGGTCACAGGGTTACATAGTGGAGGAGCAGGTCCCAGCAGCACAGAGGATGTCAGGAGAGCAGTGTGCTGATACTATAGGGAGGTCACAGGGTTACATAGTGGGAGGAGCAGGTCCCAGCAGCACAGAGGATGTCAGGAGAGCAGTGTGCTGATACTATAGGGGAGGTCACAGGGTTACATAGTGGGAGGAGCAGGTCCCAGCAGCACAGAGGATGTCAGGAGAGCAGTGTGCTGATACTATAGGGGAGGTCACAGGGTTACATAGTGGAGGAGCAGGTCCCAGCAGCACAGAGGATGTCAGGAGAGCAGTGTGCTGATACTATAGGGAGGTCACAGGGTTACATAGTGGAGGAGCAGGTCCCAGCAGCACAGAGGATGTCAGGAGAGCAGTGTGCTGATACTATAGGGAGGTCACAGGGTTACATAGTGGAGGAGGCAGGTCCCAGCAGCACAGAGGATGTCAGGAGAGCAGTGTGCTGATACTATAGGGAGGTCACAGGGTTACATAGTGGAGGAGCAGGTCCCAGCAGTACAGAGGATGTCAGGAGAGCAGTGTGCTGATACTATAGAGGAGGTCACAGGGTTACATTGTGGAGGAGCAGGTCCAGCAGCACAGAGGATGTCAGGAGAGCAGTGTGCTGATACTATAGGAGGTCACAGGGTTAACATAGTGGAGGAGCAGGTCCCAGCAGTACAGAGGATA
>NW_027440685.1:0-71243 GCF_031893055.1 Leptodactylus fuscus | reverse complement strand
TCTCATACTAATTCTGGCTCTGACCTCTCAGTCTGATTCTGGCTCTGACCTCTCATACTGATTCTTGCTCTGACCTCTCACACTGATTCTGGCTTTGACCTCTCAGTCTGATTCTGGCTCTGACCTCTCACACTGATTCTGGCTCTGACTTCTCAGTCTGATTCTGGCTCTGACTTCTCAGACTGATTCTGGCTTTGACCTCTCACACTGATTCTGGCTCTGACCTCTCACACTGATTCCGGCTCTGACCTCTCATACTGATTCTGGCTCTGACCTCTCATACCGATTCTGGCTCTGACCTCTCATACTGATTCTGGCTCTGACCTCTCAGTCTGATTCTGGCTCTGACCTCTCATACTGATTCCGGCTCTGACCTCTCATACTGATTCTGGCTCTGACCTCTCATACTGATTCTGGCACTGATCTCTCAGTCTGATTCTGGCTCTGACCTCTCATAATGATTCTGTCTCTGACCTCTCAGACTGATTCTGGCTCTGACCTCTCATACTGCTTCTGGCTCTGACCTTTCAGACTTATTCCGGCTTTGACCTCTCAGTCTGATTCTGGCTCTGACCTCTCAGACTGATTCTGGCTCTGACCTCTCAGTCTGATTCTGGCTCTGACCTCTCATACTGATTCTGGCTCTGACCTCTGATTCTGATTTTGGCTCTGACCTCTCAGTCTGATTCTGGCTCTGACCTCTCATACTGATTCCGGCTCTGACCTCTCATACTGCTTCTGGCTCTGACCTCTCATACCGATTCTGGCTCTGACCTTTCAGACTGATTCTGGCTCTGACCTCTCAGACTGATTCTGGCTCTGACCTCTCATACTAATTTTGGCTCTGACCTCTCATACTGATTCTGGCTCTGACATCTCAGATTGATTCTGGCTCTGACCTCTCAGTCTGATTCTGGCTCTGACCTTTTATACTGCTTCTGGCTCTGACCTCTCAGACTGATTCCGGCTCTGACCTCTCAGACTGATTCTGGCTCTGAACTTTCAGTCTTTTTCTAGCTCTGACCTCTCATACTGATTCTGGCTCTGACCTCTCATACTGATTCTGGCTCTGACCTCTCAGACTGATTCTGGCTCTGACCTCTCAGTCTGACTCTGGCTCTGACCTCTCATACTGATTCTGGCTCTGACCTTTCAGACTGATTCTGGCTCTGACCTCTCAAACTGATTCTGGCTCTGACCTCTCAGACTGTTTCTGGCTCTGACTTCTCAGACTGATTCTGGCTCTGACCTCTCAGACTGATTCTGGCTCTGACCTCTCAGTCTGATTCTGGCTCTGACCTCTTATACTGATTCTGGCACTGATCTCTCATACTGATTCTGGCTCTGACCTCTCATACTGATTCTGGCTCTGACCTCTCATAATGATTCTGGCTCTGACCTCTCACACTGATTCTGGCTCTGACCTCTCATACTGATTCTGGCTTTGACCTCTCATACTGATTCTGGCTCTGACCTCTCAGACTGATTCCGGCTCTGACCTCTCAGTCTGATTCTGGCTCTGACCTCTCAGACTGATTCTGGCTCTGACCTCTCAGTCTGATTCTGGCTCTGACCTCTCATACTGATTCTGGCTCTGAACTCACACTGATTCTGGCTCTGACCTCTCAGACTGATTCTGGCTCTGACCTCTCATACTGATTCTGGCTCTGACCTCTCACACTGATTCTTCCTCTGACTTCTCAGACTGATTCTGGCTCCGACCTCTCATACTAAATCTGGCACTGATCTCTCAGACTGATTCTGGCTCTGACCTCTCAGACTGATTCTGGCTCTGACCTCTCAGACTGATTCTGGCTCTGACCTCTCATACTGATTCTGGCTCTGACCTCTCATACTGATTCTGGCTCTGACCTCTCAGTCTGATTCTGGCTCTGACCTCTCACACTGATTCTGGCTCTGACCTCTCATACTGATTCTGCCTCTGACCTCTCAGACTGATTCTGGCTCTGACTTCTCAGACTGATTCTGGCTCCGACCTCTCATACTGATTCTGGCTCTGACCCCTCAGACTGATTCTGTCTCTGACCTCTCATACTAATTCTGGCTCTGACCTCTTAGTCTGATTCTGGCTCTGACCTCTCATACTAATTCTGGCTCTGACCTCTCAGTCTGATTCTTGCTCTGACCTTTCACACTGATTCTGGCTCTGACCTCTCATACTGATTCTGGCTCTGACCTCTCACACTGATTCTAGCTCTGACCTCTCAGTCTGATTCTGGCTTTGACCTCTCATATTGATTCTGGCTCTGACCTCTCATACAGATTCCGGCTCTGACCTCTCACACTGATTCCGGCTCTGACCTTTCAGACTGATTCTGGCTCTGACCTCTGATACTGATTCTGGCTCTGACCTCTCACAATGATTCTGGCTCTGACCGCTCAGTCTGATTCTGGCTCTGACCGCTCAGTCTGATTCTGGCTCTGACCTCTCACACTGATTCTGGCTCTTACCTCTCATACTGATTCTGGCTCTGACCTCTCACACTGATTCTGGCTCTGACCTCTCAAACTGATTCTGGCTCTGACCTCTCATACTAATTCTAGCTGTGACCTCTCAGTCTGATTCTGGCTCTGACCTCTCATACTGATTCTTGCTCTGACCTCTCACACTGATTCTGGCTTTGACCTCTCAGTCTGATTCTGGCTCTGACCTCTCACACTGATTCTGGCTCTGACTTCTCAGTCTGATTCTGGCTCTGACTTCTCAGACTGATTCTGGCTCTGACCTCTCACACTGATTCTGGCTCTGACCTCTCATACTGATTCTGGCTCTAATCTCTCATACTGATTCTGGCTCTGACCTCTCATACCGATTCTGGCTCTGACCTCTCATAATGATTCTGGCTCTGACCTCTCAGTCTGATTCTGGCTCTGATCTCTCATACTGATTCTGGCTCTGACCTCTCATACTGATTCTGGCTCTTAACTCTCATACTGATTCTGGCGCTGACCTCTCAGACTGATTCTGGCTCTGACCTCTCAGACTAATTCTGGCTCTGACCTCTCATACGGATTCTGGCACTGATCTCTCAGTCTGATTCTGGCTCTGACCTCTCATACTGATTCTGGCTCTGACCTGTCAGACTGATTCTGGCTCTGACCTCTCACACTGATTCTGGCTTTGACCTCTCAGTCTGATTCTGGCTCTGACCTCTCATACTGATTCTGGCTCTGACCTCTCATTCTGATTTTGGCTCTGACCTCTCAGTTTGATTCTGGCTCTGACCTCTCATACTGATTCCGGCTCTGACCTCTCATACTGCTTCTGGCTCTGACCTCTCATACCGATTCTGGCTCTGACCTTTCAGACTGATTCTGGCTCTGACCTCTCAGACTGATTCTGGCTCTGACCTCTCATAATAATTTTGGCTCTGACCTCTCATACTGATTCTGGCTCTGACATCTCAGACTAATTCTGGCTCTGATCTCTCAGTCTGATTCTGGCTCTGACCTTTCATACTGCTTCTGGCTCTGACCTCTCAGACTGATTCCGGCTCTGACCTCTCAGACTGATTCTGGCTCTGAACTTTCAGTCTGTTTCTAGCTCTGACCTCTCATACTGATATTGGCTCTGACCTCTCATACTGATTCTGGCTCTGACCTCTCATACTGATTCTGGCTCTGACCTCTCAGACTGATTCTGGCTCTGACCTCTCAGTCTGATTATGGCTCTGACCTCTCATACTGATTCTGGCTCTGACCTTTCAGACTGATTCTGGCTCTGACCTCTCAAACCGATTCTGGCTCTGACCTCTCAGACTGTTTCTGGCTCTGACTTCTCAGACTGATTCTGGCTCTGACCTCTCAGACCGATTCTGGCTCTGACCTCTCAGTCTGATTCTGGCTCTGACCTCTCATACTGATTCTGGCACTGATCTCTCATAATGATTCTGGCTCTGACCTCTCAGACTGATTCTGGCTCTGACCTCTCATACTGATTCTGGCTCTGACCTCTCATACTGATTCTGGCTCTGACCTCTCACACTGATTCTGGCTCTGACCTCTCATACTGATTCTGGCTTTGACCTCTCATACTGATTCTGGCTCTGACCTCTCAGTCTGATTCCGGCTCTGACCTCTCAGTCTGATTCTGGCTCTGACCTCTCAGACTGATTCTGGCTCTGACCTCTCAGTCTGATTCTGGCTCTGACCTCTCATACTGATTCTGGCTCTGACCTCTCACACTGATTCTGGCTCTGACCTCTCAGACTGATTTTGGCTCTGACCTCTCATACTGATTCTGGCTCTGACCTCTCATACCGATTCTGGCTCTGACCTCTCAGACTGATTCTGGCTCTGACGTTTCATACTAAATCTGGCTCTGACCTTTCAGACTGATTCTGGCTTTAACCTTTCAGACTGATTCTTGCTCTGATCTCTCATACTGATTCTGACTCTGATCTCTCAGACTGAGTCTGGCTCTGACATCTCATACTGCTTCTGGCTCTGACCTCTCAGACTTATTCTGGCTGTGACCTCTCAGACTGATTCTGCCACTGACCTCTCAAACTAATTCTGGCTCTGACCTCTCAGTCTGATTCTGGCTCTGACCTCTCATACTGATTCTGGCTCTGACCTCTCATACTGATTCTGGCTCTGACCTCTCAGACTGATTCTGGCTCTGACTTCTCAGACTGATTCTGGCTCCGACCTCTCATACTGATTCTGGCTCTGACCTCTCAGACTGATTCTGGCTCTGACCTCTCATACTAATTCTGGCTCTGACCTCTTAGTCTGATTCTGGCTCTGACCTCTCATACTAATTCTGGCTCTGACCTCTCAGTCTGATTCTGGCTCTGACCTCTCACACTGATTCTGGCTCTGACCTCTCATACTGATTCTGGCTCTGACCTCTCACACTGATTCTGGCTCTGACCTCTAAGTCTGATTCTTGCTTTGACCTCTCATACTGATTCTGGCTCTGACCTCTCATACGGATTCCGGCTCTGACCTCTCACACTGATTCTGGCTCTAACCTTTCAGACTGATTCTGGCTCTGACCTCTCATACTGATTCTGGCTCTGACCTATCACAATGATTCTGGCTCTGACCGCTCAGTCTGATTCTGGCTCTGACCGCTCAGTCTGATTCTGGCTCTGACCTCTCACACTGATTCTGGCTCTTACCTCTCATACTGATTCTGGCTCTGATCTCTCACACTGATTCTGGCTCTGACATCTCACACTGATTCTAGCTCTGACCTCTCATACTAATTCTGGCTCTGACCTCTCAGTCTGATTCTGGCTCTGACCTCTCATACTGATTCTTGCTCTGACCTCTCACACTGATTCTGGCTCTGACCTCTCAGTCTGATTCTGGCTCTGACCTCTCACACTGATTCTGGCTCTGACTTCTCAGTCTGATTCTGGCTCTGACTTCTCAGACTGATTCTGGCTTTGACCTCTCACACTGATTCTGGCTCTGACTTCTCAGACTGATTCTGGCTCTGATCTCTCATACTGATTCTGGCTCTGACCTTTCATACCGATTCTGGCTCTGACCTCTCATACCGATTCTGGCTCTGACCTCTCAGTCTGATTCTGGCTCTGACCTCTCATACTGATTCCGGCTCTGACCTCTCATACTGATTCTGGCTCTGACCTCTCATACTGATTCTGGCGCTGACCTCTCAGACTGATTCTGGCTCTGACCTCTCATACCGATTCTGGCTCTGACCTCTCATACCGATTCTGGCTCTGACCTCTCAGACTGATTCTAGCTCCGACCTCTCATACTGATTCTGGCTCTGACCTCTCAGACTGATTCTGTCTCTGACACCTCATACTGATTCCGGCTCTGACCTCTCATACTGATTCTGGCTCTGAACTCTCAGTCTTATTCTGGCTCTGACCTCTCATAATGATTCTGGCTCTGACCTCTCAGACTGATTCTGGCTCTGACCTCTCATACTGCTTCTGGCTCTGACCTCTCATAATGATTCTGGCTCTGACCTCTCATACTGATTCTGGCTCTGACCTCTCATACTGATTCTGGCTCTGACCTCTCAGACTGATTCTGGCTCTGACTTCTCAGACTGATTCTGGCTCCGACCTCTCATACTGATTCTGGCTCTGACCTCTCAGACTGATTCTGGCTTTGACCTCTCATACTTATTCTGGCTCTGACCTCTTAGTCTGATTCTGGCTCTGACCTCTCATACTGATTCTGGCTCTGAACTCTCAGTCTTATTCTGGCTCTGACCTCTCAGACTGATTCTGGCTCTGACTTCTCAGACTGATTCTGGCTCCGACCTCTCATACTGATTCTGGCTCTGACCTCTCAGACTGATTCTGGCTCTGACCTCTCATACTGATTCTGGCTCTGACATCTCAGATTGATTCTGGCTCTGACCTCTCAGTCTGATTCTGGCTCTGACCTTTTATACTGCTTCTGGCTCTGACCTCTCAGACTGATTCCGGCTCTGACCTCTCAGACTGATTCTGGCTCTGAACTTTCAGTCTTTTTCTAGCTCTGACCTCTCATACTGATTCTGGCTCTGACCTCTCATACTGATTCTGGCTCTGACCTCTCAGACTGATTCTGGCTCTGACCTCTCAGTCTGACTCTGGCTCTGACCTCTCATACTGATTCTGGCTCTGACCTTTCAGACTGATTCTGGCTCTGACCTCTCAAACTGATTCTGGCTCTGACCTCTAAGACTGTTTCTGGCTCTGACTTCTCAGACTGATTCTGGCTCTGACCTCTCAAACCGATTCTGGCTCTGACCTCTCAGTCTGATTCTGGCTCTGACCTCTTATACTGATTCTGGCACTGATCTCTCATACTGATTCTGGCTCTGACCTCTCATACTGATTCTGGCTCTGACCTCTCATACTGATTCTGGCTCTGACCTCTCACACTGATTCTGGCTCTGACCTCTCATACTGATTCTGGCTTTGACCTCTCATACTGATTCTGGCTCTGTCCTCTCAGACTGATTCCGGCTCTGACCTCTCAGTCTGATTCTGGCTCTGACCTCTCAGACTGATTCTGGCTCTGACCTCTCAGTCTGATTCTGGCTCTGACCTCTCATACTGATTCTGGCTCTGACCTCTCACACTGATTCTGGCTCTGACCTTTCAGTCTGATTCTGGCTCTGACCTCTCACACTGATTCTTTCTCTGACTTCTCAGACTGATTCTGGCTCCGACCTCTCATACTAATTCTGGCACTGATCTCTCAGACTGATTCTGGCTCTGACCTCTCAGACTGATTCTGGCTCTGACCTCTCAGACTGATTCTGGCTCTGACCTCTCATACTGATTCTGGCTCTGACCTCTCATACTGATTCTGGCTGTGACCTCTCACACTGATTCTGGCTCTGACCTCTCATACTGATTGTGCCTCTGACCTCTCAGACTGATTCTGGCTCTGACTTCTCAGACTGATTCTGGCTCCGACCTCTCATACTGATTCTGGCTCTGACCCCTCAGACTGATTCTGGCTCTGACCTCTCATACTAATTCTGGCTCTGACCTATTAGTCTGATTCTGGCTCTGACCTCTCATACTAAATCTGGCTCTGACCTCTCAGTCTGATTCTGGCTCTGACCTTTCACACTGATTCTGGCTCTGACCTCTCGTACTGATTCTGGCTCTGACCTCTCACACTGATTCTAGCTCTGACCTCTCAGTCTGATTCTGGCTTTGACCTCTCATACTGATTCTGGCTCTGACCTCTCATACGGATTCCGGCTCTGACCTCTCACACTGATTCTGGCTCTGACCTTTCAGACTGATTCTGGCTCTGACCTCTGATACTGATTCTGGCTCTGACCTCTCACAATGATTCTGGCTCTGACCGCTCAGTCTGATTCTGGCTCTGACCGCTCAGTCTGATTCTGGCTCTGACCTCTCATACTGATTCCGGCTCTGACCTCTCATACTGATTCTGGCTCTGACCTCTCATACTGATTCTGGCGCTGACCTCTCAGACTGATTCTGGCTCTGACCTCTCATACTAATTCTGGCTCTGACCTCTCATACGGATTCCGGCTCTGACCTCTCACACTGATTCTGGCTCTGACCTTTCAGACTGATTCTGGCTCTGACCTCTCATACTGATTCTGGCTCTGACTTCTCAGTCTGATTCTGGCTCTGACTTCTCAGACTGATTCTGTCTTTGACCTCTCACACTGATTCTGGCTCTGACCTCTCATACCGATTCTGGCTCTGACCTCTCATACCGATTCTGGCTCAGACCTCTCATACCGATTCTGGCTCTGAACTCTCAGTCTGATTCTGGCTCTGACCTCTCATACTGATTCTGGCTCTGACCTCTCAGACTGATTCTGGCTCCGACCTCTAATACTAATTCTGGCTCTGACCTCTTAGTCTGATTCTGGCTCTGACCTCTCATACTGATTCTGGCTCTGACCTCTCATACGGATTCCGGCTCTGACCTCTCACACTGATTCTGGCTCTGACCTTTCAGACTGATTCTGGCTCTGACCTCTCATACTGATTCTGGCTCTGACCTATCACATTGATTCTGGCTCTGACCGCTCAATCTGATTCTGGCTCTGACCGCTCAGTCTGATTCTGGCTCTGACCTCTCACACTGATTCTGGCTCTTACCTCTCACACTGATTCTGGCTCTGACCTCTCACACTGATTCTGGCTCTGACCTCTCACACTGATTCTAGCTCTGACCTCTCATACTAATTCTGGCTCTGACCTCTCAGTCTGATTCTGGCTCTGACCTCTCATACTGATTCTTGCTCTGACCTCTCACACTGATTCTGGCTTTGACCTCTCAGTCTGATTCTGGCTCTGACCTCTCACACTGATTCTGGCTCTGACTTCTCAGTCTGATTCTGGCTCTGACTTCTCAGACTGATTCTGGCTTTGACCTCTCACACTGATTCTGGCTCTGACCTCTCACACTGATTCTGGCTCTGACCTCTCATACTGATTCTGGCTCTGACCTCTCAGTCTGATTCTGGCTCTGACCTCTCATACTGATTCTGGCTCTGACCTCTCAGACTGATTCTGGCTCTGACCTCTCATACTAATTCTGGCTCTGACCTCTTAGTCTGATTCTGGCTCTGACCTCTCATACTGATTCTGGCTCTGACCTCTCATACGGATTCCGGCTCTGACCTCTCACACTGATTCTGGCTTTGACCTTTCAGACTGATTCTGGCTCTGACCTCTCATACTGATTCTGGCTCTGACCTATCACAATGATTCTGGCTCTGACCGCTCAGTCTGATTCTGGCTCTGACTGCTCAGTCTGATTCTGGCTCTGACCTCTCACACTGATTCTGGCTCTTACCTCTCACACTGATTCTGGCTCTGACCTCTCACACTGATTCTGGCTCTTACCTCTCACACTGATTCTGGCTCTGACCTCTCACACTGATTCTGGCTCTGACCTCTCACACTGATTCTAGCTCTGACCTCTCATACTAATTCTGGCTCTGACCTCTCAGTCTGATTCTGGCTCTGACCTCTCATACTGATTCTGGCTCTGACCTATCACATTGATTCTGGCTCTGACCGCTCAGTCTGATTCTGGCTCTGACCGCTCAGTCTGATTCTGGCTCTGACCTCTCACACTGATTCTGGCTCTTACCTCTCACACTGATTCTGGCTCTGACCTCTCACACTGATTCTGGCTCTGACCGCTCAGTCTGATTCTGGCTCTGACCTCTCACACTGATTCTGGCTCTTACCTCTCACACTGATTCTGGCTCTGACCTCTCACACTGATTCTGGCTCTGACCTCTCACACTGATTCTAGCTCTGACCTCTCATACTAATTCTGGCTCTGACCTCTCAGTCTGATTCTGGCTCTGACCTCTCATACTGATTCTGGCTCTGACCTCTCACACTGATTCTGGCTTTGACCTCTCAGTCTGATTCTGGCTCTGACCTCTCACACTGATTCTGGCTCTGACTTCTCAGTCTGATTCTGGCTCTGACTTCTCAGACTGATTCTGGCTTTGACCTCTCACACTGATTCTGGCTCTGACCTCTCACACTGATTCTGGCTCTGACCTCTCATACTGATTCTGGCTCTGAACTATCACAATGATTCTGGCTCTGACCGCTCAGTCTGATTCTGGCTCTGACTGCTCAGTCTGATTCTGGCTCTGACCTCTCACACTGATTCTGGCTCTTACCTCTCACACTGATTCTGGCTCTGACCTCTCACACTGATTCTGGCTCTTACCTCTCACACTGATTCTGGCTCTGACCTCTCACACTGATTCTGGCTCTGACCTCTCACACTGATTCTAGCTCTGACCTCTCATACTAATTCTGGCTCTGACCTCTCAGTCTGATTCTGGCTCTGACCTCTCATACTGATTCTTGCTCTGACCTCTCACACTGATTCTGGCTTTGACCTCTCAGTCTGATTCTGGCTCTGACCTCTCACACTGATTCTGGCTCTGACTTCTCAGTCTGATTCTGGCTCTGACTTCTCAGACTGATTCTGGCTTTGACCTCTCACACTGATTCTGGCTCTGACCTCTCACACTGATTCCGGCTCTGACCTCTCATACTGATTCTGGCTCTGACCTCTCATACCGATTCTGGCTCTGACCTCTCATACTGATTCTGGCTCTGACCTCTCAGTCTGATTCTGGCTCTGACCTCTCATACTGATTCCGGCTCTGACCTCTCATACTGATTCTGGCTCTGACCTCTCATACTGATTCTGGCACTGATCTCTCAGTCTGATTCTGGCTCTGACCTCTCATAATGATTCTGTCTCTGACCTCTCAGACTGATTCTGGCTCTGACCTCTCATACTGCTTCTGGCTCTGACCTTTCAGACTTATTCCGGCTTTGACCTCTCAGTCTGATTCTGGCTCTGACCTCTCAGACTGATTCTGGCTCTGACCTCTCAGTCTGATTCTGGCTCTGACCTCTCATACTGATTCTGGCTCTGACCTCTGATTCTGATTTTGGCTCTGACCTCTCAGTCTGATTCTGGCTCTGACCTCTCATACTGATTCCGGCTCTGACCTCTCATACTGCTTCTGGCTCTGACCTCTCATACCGATTCTGGCTCTGACCTTTCAGACTGATTCTGGCTCTGACCTCTCAGACTGATTCTGGCTCTGACCTCTCATACTAATTTTGGCTCTGACCTCTCATACTGATTCTGGCTCTGACATCTCAGATTGATTCTGGCTCTGACCTCTCAGTCTGATTCTGGCTCTGACCTTTTATACTGCTTCTGGCTCTGACCTCTCAGACTGATTCCGGCTCTGACCTCTCAGACTGATTCTGGCTCTGAACTTTCAGTCTTTTTCTAGCTCTGACCTCTCATACTGATTCTGGCTCTGACCTCTCATACTGATTCTGGCTCTGACCTCTCAGACTGATTCTGGCTCTGACCTCTCAGTCTGACTCTGGCTCTGACCTCTCATACTGATTCTGGCTCTGACCTTTCAGACTGATTCTGGCTCTGACCTCTCAAACTGATTCTGGCTCTGACCTCTAAGACTGTTTCTGGCTCTGACTTCTCAGACTGATTCTGGCTCTGACCTCTCAAACCGATTCTGGCTCTGACCTCTCAGTCTGATTCTGGCTCTGACCTCTTATACTGATTCTGGCACTGATCTCTCATACTGATTCTGGCTCTGACCTCTCATACTGATTCTGGCTCTGACCTCTCATACTGATTCTGGCTCTGACCTCTCACACTGATTCTGGCTCTGACCTCTCATACTGATTCTGGCTTTGACCTCTCATACTGATTCTGGCTCTGTCCTCTCAGACTGATTCCGGCTCTGACCTCTCAGTCTGATTCTGGCTCTGACCTCTCAGACTGATTCTGGCTCTGACCTCTCAGTCTGATTCTGGCTCTGACCTCTCATACTGATTCTGGCTCTGACCTCTCACACTGATTCTGGCTCTGACCTTTCAGTCTGATTCTGGCTCTGACCTCTCACACTGATTCTTTCTCTGACTTCTCAGACTGATTCTGGCTCCGACCTCTCATACTAATTCTGGCACTGATCTCTCAGACTGATTCTGGCTCTGACCTCTCAGACTGATTCTGGCTCTGACCTCTCAGACTGATTCTGGCTCTGACCTCTCATACTGATTCTGGCTCTGACCTCTCATACTGATTCTGGCTGTGACCTCTCAGTCTGATTCTGGCTCTGACCTCTCACACTGATTCTGGCTCTGACCTCTCATACTGATTCTACCTCTGACCTCTCAGACTGATTCTGGCTCTGACTTCTCAGACTGATTCTGGCTCCGACCTCTCATACTGATTCTGGCTCTGACCCCTCAGACTGATTCTGTCTCTGACCTCTCATACTAATTCTGGCTCTGACCTATTAGTCTGATTCTGGCTCTGACCTCTCATACTAATTCTGGCTCTGACCTCTCAGTCTGATTCTGGCTCTGACCTTTCACACTGATTCTGGCTCTGACCTCTCATACTGATTCTGGCTCTGACCTCTCACACTGATTCTAGCTCTGACCTCTCAGTCTGATTCTGGCTTTGACCTCTCATACTGATTCTGGCTCTGACCTCTCATACGGATTCCGGCTCTGACCTCTCACACTGATTCTGGCTCTGACCTTTCAGACTGATTCTGGCTCTGACCTCTGATACTGATTCTGGCTCTGACCTCTCACAATGATTCTGGCTCTGACCGCTCAGTCTGATTCTGGCTCTGACCTCTCAGTCTGATTCTGGCTCTGACCTCTCACACTGATTCTGGCTCTGACTTCTCAGACTGATTCTGGCTCTGACCTCTCACACTGATTCTGGCTCTGACCTCTCATTCTGATTCTGGCTCTAATCTCTCATACTGATTCTGGCTCTGACCTCTCATACCGATTCTGGCTCTGACCTCTCATACTGATTCTGGCTCTGACCTCTCAGTCTGATTCTGGCTCTGACCTCTCATACTGATTCCGGCTCTGACCTCTCATACTGATTCTGGCTCTGACCTCTCATACTGATTCTGGCGCTGACCTCTCAGACTGATTCTGGCTCTGACCTCTCAGACTAATTCTGGCTCTGACCTCTCATACTGATTCTGGCACTGATCTCTCAGTCTGATTCTGGCTCTGACCTCTCATACTGATTCTGGCTCTGACCTGTCAGACTGATTCTGGCTCTGATCTCTCACACTGATTCTGGCTTTGACCTCTCAGTCTAATTCTGGCTCTGACCTCTCACACTGATTCTGGCTCTGACTTCTCAGTCTGATTCTGGCTCTGACTTCGTAGACTGATTCTGGCTCTGACCTCTCACACTGATTCTGGCTCTGACCTCTCATACTGATTCTGGCTCTGATCTCTCATACTGATTCTGGCTCTGACCTCTCATACCGATTCTGGCTCTGACCTCTCATACCGATTCTGGCTCTGACCTCTCAGTCTGATTCTGGCTCTGACCTCTCATACTGATTCCGGCTCTGACCTCTCATACTGATTCTGGCTCTGACCTCTCATACTGATTCTGGCGCTGACCTCTCAGACTGATTCTGGCTCTGACCTCTCAGACTGATTCTGGCTCTGACCTCTCATACTGATTCTGGCACTGATCTCTCAGTCTGATTCTGGCTCTGACCATTCATACTGATTCTGGCTCTGACCTCTCAGACTGATTCTGGCTCTGACCTCTCATACTGCTTCTGGCTCTGACCTCTCATATCGATTCTGGCTCTGACCTCTCAGACTGATTCTGGCTCTGACCTCTCATACTAATTCTAGCTCTGACCTCTCAGACTGAGTCTGGCTCTGACATCTCATACTGCTTCTGGCTCTAACCTCTCAGACTGATTCCGGCTCTGACCTCTCAGTCTGATTCTTGCTCTGACCTCTCAGACTGATTCTGGCTCTGACCTCTCAGTCTGATTCTGGCTCTGACCTATCATACTGATTCTGGCTCTGACCTCTCATTCTGATTTTGGCTCTGACCTCTCAGTCTGATTCTGGCTCTGACCTCTCATACTGATTCCGGCTCTGACCTCTCATACTGCTTCTGGCTCTGACCTCTCAAACCGATTCTGGCTCTGACCTTTCAGTCTGATTCTGGCTCTGACCTCTCAGACTGATTCTGGCTCTGACCTCTCATACTAATTTTGGCTCTGACCTCTCATACTGATTCTGGCTCTGACCTCTCATACTGATTCTGGCTCTGACCTCTCATACTGATTCTGGCGCTGACCTCTCAGACTGATTCTGGCTCTGACCTCTCAGACTGATTCTGGCTCTGACCTCTCATACTGATTCTGGCACTGATCTCTCAGTCTGATTCTGGCTCTGACCTCTCATACTGATTCTGGCACTGACCTCTCAGTCTGACTCTGGCTCTGACCTCTCATACTGATTCCGGCTCTGACCTCTCATACTGATTCTGGCTCTGACCTCTCATACTGATTCTGGCGCTGACCTCTCAGACTGATTCTGGCTCTGACCTCTCAGACTGATTCTGGCTCTGACCTCTCATACTGATTCTGGCACTGATCTCTCAGTCTGATTCTGGCTCTGACCTCTCATACTGATTCTGGCTCTGACCTCTCAGACTGATTCTGGCTCTGACCTCTTATACTGCTTCTGGCTCTGACCTCTCATATCGATTCTGGCTCTGACCTCTCAGACTGATTCTGGCTCTGACCTCTCATACTAATTCTAGCTCTGACCTCTCAGACTGAGTCTGGCTCTGACATCTCATACAGCTTCAGGCTCTGACCTCTCAGACTGATTCCGGCTCTGACCTCTCAGTCTGATTCTGGCTCTGACCTCTCAGACTGATTCTGGCTCTGACCTCTCAGTCTGATTCTGGCTCTGACCTCTCATACTGATTCTGGCTCTGACCTCTCATTCTGATTTTGGCTCTGACCTCTCAGTCTGATTCTGGCTCTGACCTCTCATACTGATTCCGGCTCTGACCCCTCATACTGCTTCTGGCTCTGACCTCTCATACCGATTCTGGCTCTGACCTTTCAGACTGATTCTGGCTCTGACCTCTCAGACTGATTCTGGCTCTGACCTCTCATACTAATTTTGGCTCTGACCTCTCATACTGATTCTGGCTCTGACATCTCAGACTGATTCTGGCTCTGACCCCTCAGTCTGATTCTGGCTCTGACCTTTCATACTGCTTCTTGCTCTGACCTCTCAGACTGATTCCGGCTCTGACCTCTCAGGCTGATTCTGGCTCTGAACTTTCAGTCTGTTTCTAGCTCTGACCTCTCATACTGATATTAGTTCTGACCTTTCATACTGATTCTGGCTCTGACCTATCAGACTGATTCTGGCTCTGACCTCTCACACTGATTCTGGCTTTGACCTCTCAGTCTGATTCTGGCTCTGACCTCTCACACTGATTCTGGCTCTGACCTCACACTGATTCTGGCTCTGACCTCTCATACTGATTCTGGCTCTGATCTCTCATACTGATTCTGGCTCTGACCTCTCATACCGATTCTGGCTCTGACCTCTCATACCGATTCTGGCTCTGACCTCTCAGTCTGATTCTGGCTCTGACCTCTCATACTGATTCCGGCTCTGACCTCTCATACTGATTCTGGCTCTGACCTCTCATACTGATTCTGGCGCTGACCTCTCAGACTGATTCTGGCTCTGACCTCTCAGACTGATTCTGGCTCTGACCTCTCATACTGATTCTGGCACAGATCTCTCAGTCTGATTCTGGCTCTGACCTCTCATACTGATTCTGGCTCTGACCTCTCAGACTGATTCTGGCTCTGACCTCTCATACTGCTTCTGGCTCTGACCTCTCAGACTGATTCCGGCTCTGACCTCTCAGTCTGATTCTGGCTCTGACCTCTCAGACTGATTCTGGCTCTGACCTCTCAGTCTGATTCTGGCTCTGACCTCTCATACTGATTCTGGCTCTGACCTCTCATTCTGATTTTGGCTCTGACCTCTCAGTTTGATTCTGGCTCTGACCTCTCATACTGATTCCGGCTCTGACCTCTCATACTGCTTCTGGCTCTGACCTCTCATACCGATTCTGGCTCTGACCTTTCAGACTGATTCTGGCTCTGACCTCTCATACTAATTTTGGCTCTGACCTCTCATACTGGTTCTGGCTCTGACATCTCAGACTAATTCTGGCTCTGACCTCTCAGTCTGATTCTGGCTCTGACCTTTCATACTGCTTCTGGCTCTGACCTCTCAGACTGATTCCGGCTCTGACCTCTCAGACTGATTCTGGCTCTGAACTTTCAGTCTGTTTCTAGCTCTGACCTCTCATACTGATTTTGGCTCTGACCTCTCATACTGATTCTGGCTCTGAGCTCTCATACTGATTCTGGCTCTGACCTCTCAGACTGATTCTGGCTCTGACCTCTCAGTCTGATTATGGCTCTGACCTCTCATACTGATTCTGGCTCTGACCTTTCAGACTGATTCTGGCTCTGACCTCTCAAACCGATTCTGGCTCTGACCTCTCAGACTGTTTCTGGCTCTGACTTCTCAGACTGATTCTGGCTCTGACCTCTCAGACCGATTCTGGCTCTGACCTCTCAGTCTGATTCTGGCTCTGACCTCTCATACTGATTCTGGCACTGATCTCTCATAATGATTCTGGCTCTGACCTCTCATACTGATTCTGGCTCTGACCTCTCATTCTGATTCTGGCTCTGACCTCTCACACTGATTCTGGCTCTGACCTCTCATACTGATTCTGGCTTTGACCTCTCATACTGATTCTGACTCTGACCTCTCAGACTGATTCCGGCTCTGACCTCTCAGTCTGATTCTGGCTCTGACCTCTCAGACTGATTCTGGCTCTGACCTCTCAGTCTGATTCTGGCTCTGACCTCTCATACTGATTCTGGCTCTGACCTTTCAGACTGATTCTGGCTCTGACCTCTCAAACTGATTCTGGCTCTGACCTCTCAGACTGTTTCTGGCTCTGACCTCTCATACTGATTCTGGCTCTGACATCTCAGACTGATTCTGGCTCTGACCTCTCATACTGCTTCTGGCTCTGACCTCTCATACCGATTCTGGCTCTGACCTCTCAGACTGATTCTGGCTCTGACTTCTCATACTAATTCTAGCTCTGACCTCTCAGACTGAGTCTGGCTCTGACATCTCATACTGCTTCTAGCTCTGACCTCTCAGACTGATTCCGGCTCTGACCTCTCAGTCTGATACTGGCTCTGACCTCTCAGACTGATTCTGGCTCTGACCTCTCAGTCTGATTCTGGCTCTTACCTCTCATACTGATTCTGGCTCTGACCTCTCATACTGATTCTGGCTCTGACATCTCAGACTGATTCTGGCTCTGACCTCTCAGTCTGATTCTGGCTCTGACCTTTCATACTGCTTCTGGCTCTGACCTCTCAGACTGATTCCGGCTCTGACCTCTCAGACTGATTCTGGCTCTGAACTTTCAGTCTGTTTCTAGCTCTGACCTCTCACACTGATATTGGCTCTGACCTCTCAGACTGATTCTGGCTCTGACCTCTCAGTCTGATTCTGGCTCTGACCTCTCATACTGATTCTGGCTCTGACCTTTCAGACTGATTCTGGCTCTGACCTCTCATACTGATTCTGGCTCTGACCTCTCAGACTGATTCTGGCTCTGACTTCTCAGACTGATTCTGGCTCTGACCTCTCAGACCGATTCTGGCTCTGACCTCTCAGTCTGATTCTGGCTCTAACCTCTCATACTGATTCTGGCACTGATCTCTCATACTGATTCTGGCTCTGACCTCTCAGACTGATTCTGGCTCTGACCTCTCATACTAATTCTGGCTCTGACCTCTCATACTGATTCTGGCTCTGACCTCTCAGACTGATTCTGGCTCTGACCTCTCATACTGATTCTGGCTTTGACCTCTCATACTGATTCTGGCTCTGACCTCTCAGACTGATTCTGGCTCTGACTTCTCAGACTGATTCTGGCTCTGACCTCTCAGACCGATTCTGGCTCTGACCTCTCATACTGATTCTGGCTCTGACCTCTCACACTGATTCTGGCTCTGACCTCTCACACTGATTCTGGCTCTGACCTTTCACACTGATTCTGGCTCTGACCTCTCATACTGATTCTGGCTCTGACCTCTCACACTGATTCTGGCTCTGACCTTTCACACTGATTCTGGCTCTGACCTCTCATACTGATTCTGGCTCTGACCTCTCACACTGATTCTGGCTCTGACTTCTCAGACTGATTCTGGCTCTGACCTCTCAGACCGATTCTGGCTCTGACCTCTCAGTCTGATTCTGGCTCTGACCTCTCAGACTGATTCTGGCTCTGACTTCTCAGACTGATTCTGGCTCTGACCTCTCACACTGATTCTGGCTCTGACCTCTCATACTGATTCTGGCTCTGACCTCTCAGACCGATTCTGGCTCTGACCTCTCATACTGATTCTGGCTCTGACCTCTCAGACTGATTCTGGCTCTGACCTCTCATACTGATTCTGGCTTTGACCTCTCATACTGATTCTGGCTCTGACCTCTCAGACTGATTCTGGCTCTGACTTCTCACACTGATTCTGGCTCTGACCTCTCACACTGATTCTGGCTCTGACCTCTCACACTGATTCTGGCTCTGACCTCTCACACTGATTCTGGCTCTGACCTCTCACACTGATTCTGGCTCTGACCTCTCAGAGTGATTTTGGCTCTGACCTCTCATACTGATTCTGGCTCTGACCTCTCAGACTGATTCTGGCTCTGACCTTTCAGACTGATTTTGGCTCTAACCTCTCAGACTGATTCTGGCTCTGACCTCTCATACTAATTTTGGCTCTGACCTCTCATACTGATTCTGGATCTGACATCTCAGACTAATTCTGGCTCTGACCTCTCAGTCTGATTCTGGCTCTGACCTTTCATACTGCTTCTGGCTCTGACCTCTCAGACTGATTCCGGCTCTGACCTCTCAGACTGATTCTGGCTCTGACCTTTCATACTGATTCCGGCTCTGACCTCTCAGACTGATTCTGGCTCTGAACTTTCAGTCTGTTTCTAGCTCTGACCTCTCATACTGATATTGGCTCTGACCTCTCATACTGATTCTGGCTCTGACCTCTCATACTGATTCTGGCTCTGACCTCTCAGACTGATTCTGGCTCTGACCTCTCAGTCTGATTATGGCTCTGACCTCTCATACTGATTCTGGCTCTGACCTTTCAGACTGATTCTGGCTCTGACCTCTCAAACCGATTCTGGCTCTGACCTCTCAGACTGTTTCTGGCTCTGACTTCTCAGACTGATTCTGGCTCTGACCTCTCAGACCGATTCTGGCTCTGACCTCACAGTCTGATTCTGGCTCTGACCTCTCATACTGATTCTGGCACTGATCTCTCATACTGATTCTGGCTCTGACCTCTCAGACTGATTCTGGCTCTGACCTCTCAGACTGATTCTGGCTCTGACCTCTCACACTGATTCTGGCTCTGACCTCTCATACTGATTCTGGCTTTGACCTCTCATACTGATTCTGGCTCTGACCTCTCAGACTGATTCCGGCTCCGACCTCTCAGTCTGATTCTGGCTCTGACCTCTCAGACTGATTCTGGCTCTGACCTCTCAGTCTGATTCTGGCTCTGACCTCTCATACTGATTCTGGCTCTGACCTCTCACACTGATTCTGGCTCTGACCTCTCAGACTGATTTTGGCTCTGACCTCTCATACTGATTCTGGCTCTGACCTCTCATACCGATTCTGGCTCTGACCTCTCAGACTGATTCTGGCTCTGACGTTTCATACTAAATCTGGCTCTGACCTTTCAGACTGATTCAAGCTTTAACCTTTCAGACTGATTCTTGCTCTGATCTCTCATACTGATTCTGACTCTGATCTCTCATACTGATTCTGGCTCTGACCTCTCAGACTTATTCTGGCTCTGACTTCTCAGACTGATTCTGGCTCCGACCTCTCATACTGATTCTGGCTCTGACCTCTCAGACTGATTCTGGCTCTGACCTCTCATACTAATTCTGGCTCTGACCTCTTAGTCTGATTCTGGCTCTGACCTCTCATACTAATTCTGGCTCTGACCTCTCAGTCTGATTCTGGCTCTGACCTCTCACACTGATTCTGGCTCTGACCTCTCATACTGATTCTGGCTCTGACCTCTCACACTGATTCTGGCTCTGACCTCTAAGTCTGATTCTTGCTTTGACCTCTCATACTGATTCTTGCTCTGACCTCTCATACGGATTCCGGCTCTGACCTCTCACACTGATTCTGGCTCTGACCTTTCAGACTGATTCTGGCTCTGACCTCTCATACTGATTCTGGCTCTGACCTATCACAATGATTCTGGCTCTGACCGCTCAGTCTGATTCCGGCTCTGACCGCTCAGTCTGATTCTGGCTCTGACCTCTCACACTGATTCTGGCTCTTACCTCTCATACTGATTCTGGCTCTGACCTCTCACACTGATTCTGGCTCTGACCTCTCACACTGATTCTAGCTCTGACCTCTCATACTAATTCTGGCTCTGACCTCTCAGTCTGATTCAGGCTCTGACCTCTCATACTGATTCTTGCTCTGACCTCTCACACTGATTCTGGCTTTGACCTCTCAGTCTGATTCTGGATCTGACCTCTCACACTGATTCTGGCTCTGACTTCTCAGTCTGATTCTGGCTCTGACTTCTCAGACTTATTCTGGCTTTGACCTCTCACACTGATTCTGGCTCTGACTTCTCAGACTGATTCTGGCTCTGATCTCTCATACTGATTCTGGCTCTGACCTCTCATACCGATTCTGGCTCTGACCTCTCATACCGATTCTGGCTCTGACCTCTCAGTCTGATTCTGGCTCTGACCTCTCATACTGATTCCGGCTCTGACCTCTCATACTGATTCTGGCTCTGACCTCTCATACTGATTCTGGCGCTGACCTCTCAGACTGATTCTGGCTCTGACCACTCATACCGATTCTGGCTCTGACCTCTCATACCGATTCTGGCTCTGAACTCTCAGTCTGATTCTGGCTCTGACCTCTCATACTGATTCCGGCTCTGACCTCTCATACTAATTCTGGCTCTGACCTCTTAGTCTGATTCTGGCTCTGACCTCTCATACTAATTCTGGCTCTGACCTCTCAGTCTGATTCTGGCTCTGACCTCTCACACTGATTCTGGCTCTGACCTCTCATACTGATTCTGGCTCTGACCTCTCACACTGATTCTGGCTCTGACCTCTAAGTCTGATTCTTGCTTTGACCTCTCATACTGATTCTCGCTCTGACCTCTCATACGGATTCCGGCTCTGACCTCTCACACTGACTCTGGCTCTGACCTTTCAGACTGATTCTGGCTCTGACCTCTCATACTGATTCTGGCTCTGACCTATCACAATGATTCTGGCTCTGACCGCTCAGTCTGATTCTGGCTCTGACCGCTCAGTCTGATTCTGGCTCTGACCTCTCACACTGATTCTGGCTCTTACCTCTCATACTGATTCTGGCTCTGACCTCTCACACTGATTCTGGCTCTGACCTCTCACACTGATTCTAGCTCTGACCTCTCATACTAATTCTGGCTCTGACCTCTCAGTCTGATTCTGGCTCTGACCTCTCATACTGATTCTTGCTCTGACCTCTCACACTGATTCTGGCTTTGACCTCTCAGTCTGATTCTGGCTCTGACCTCTCACACTGATTCTGGCTCTGACTTCTCAGTCTGATTCTGGCTCCGACCTCTCATACTGATTCTGGCTCTGACCCCTCAGACTGATTCTGTCTCTGACCTCTCATACTAATTCTGGCTCTGACCTATTAGTCTGATTCTGGCTCTGACCTCTCATACTAAATCTGGCTCTGACCTCTCAGTCTGATTCTGGCTCTGACCTTTCACACTGATTCTGGCTCTGACCTCTCGTACTGATTCTGGCTCTGACCTCTCACACTGATTCTAGCTCTGACCTCTCAGTCTGATTCTGGCTTTGACCTCTCATACTGATTCTGGCTCTGACCTCTCATACGGATTCCGGCTCTGACCTCTCACACTGATTCTGGCTCTGACCTTTCAGACTGATTCTGGCTCTGACCTCTGATACTGATTCTGGCTCTGACCTCTCACAATGATTCTGGCTCTGACCGCTCAGTCTGATTCTGGCTCTGACCGCTCAGTCTGATTCTGGCTCTGACCTCTCATACTGATTCCGGCTCTGACCTCTCATACTGATTCTGGCTCTGACCTCTCATACTGATTCTGGCGCTGACCTCTCAGACTGATTCTGGCTCTGACCTCTCATACTAATTCTGGCTCTGACCTCTCATACGGATTCCGGCTCTGACCTCTCACACTGATTCTGGCTCTGACCTTTCAGACTGATTCTGGCTCTGACCTCTCATACTGATTCTGGCTCTGACTTCTCAGTCTGATTCTGGCTCTGACTTCTCAGACTGATTCTGTCTTTGACCTCTCACACTGATTCTGGCTCTGACCTCTCATACCGATTCTGGCTCTGACCTCTCATACCGATTCTGGCTCAGACCTCTCATACCGATTCTGGCTCTGAACTCTCAGTCTGATTCTGGCTCTGACCTCTCATACTGATTCTGGCTCTGACCTCTCAGACTGATTCTGGCTCCGACCTCTAATACTAATTCTGGCTCTGACCTCTTAGTCTGATTCTGGCTCTGACCTCTCATACTGATTCTGGCTCTGACCTCTCATACGGATTCCGGCTCTGACCTCTCACACTGATTCTGGCTCTGACCTTTCAGACTGATTCTGGCTCTGACCTCTCATACTGATTCTGGCTCTGACCTATCACATTGATTCTGGCTCTGACCGCTCAGTCTGATTCTGGCTCTGACCGCTCAGTCTGATTCTGGCTCTGACCTCTCACACTGATTCTGGCTCTTACCTCTCACACTGATTCTGGCTCTGACCTCTCACACTGATTCTGGCTCTGACCTCTCACACTGATTCTAGCTCTGACCTCTCATACTAATTCTGGCTCTGACCTCTCAGTCTGATTCTGGCTCTGACCTCTCATACTGATTCTTGCTCTGACCTCTCACACTGATTCTGGCTTTGACCTCTCAGTCTGATTCTGGCTCTGACCTCTCACACTGATTCTGGCTCTGACTTCTCAGTCTGATTCTGGCTCTGACTTCTCAGACTGATTCTGGCTTTGACCTCTCACACTGATTCTGGCTCTGACCTCTCACACTGATTCTGGCTCTGACCTCTCATACTGATTCTGGCTCTGACCTCTCAGTCTGATTCTGGCTCTGACCTCTCATACTGATTCTGGCTCTGACCTCTCAGACTGATTCTGGCTCTGACCTCTCATACTAATTCTGGCTCTGACCTCTTAGTCTGATTCTGGCTCTGACCTCTCATACTGATTCTGGCTCTGACCTCTCATACGGATTCCGGCTCTGACCTCTCACACTGATTCTGGCTTTGACCTTTCAGACTGATTCTGGCTCTGACCTCTCATACTGATTCTGGCTCTGACCTATCACAATGATTCTGGCTCTGACCGCTCAGTCTGATTCTGGCTCTGACTGCTCAGTCTGATTCTGGCTCTGACCTCTCACACTGATTCTGGCTCTTACCTCTCACACTGATTCTGGCTCTGACCTCTCACACTGATTCTGGCTCTTACCTCTCACACTGATTCTGGCTCTGACCTCTCACACTGATTCTGGCTCTGACCTCTCACACTGATTCTAGCTCTGACCTCTCATACTAATTCTGGCTCTGACCTCTCAGTCTGATTCTGGCTCTGACCTCTCATACTGATTCTTGCTCTGACCTCTCACACTGATTCTGGCTTTGACCTCTCAGTCTGATTCTGGCTCTGACCTCTCACACTGATTCTGGCTCTGACTTCTCAGTCTGATTCTGGCTCTGACTTCTCAGACTGATTCTGGCTTTGACCTCTCACACTGATTCTGGCTCTGACCTCTCACACTGATTCCGGCTCTGACCTCTCATACTGATTCTGGCTCTGACCTCTCATACCGATTCTGGCTCTGACCTCTCATACTGATTCTGGCTCTGACCACTCAGTCTGATTCTGGCTCTGACCTCTCATACTGATTCCGGCTCTGACCTCTCATACTGATTCTGGCTCTGACCTCTCATACTGATTCTGGCACTGATCTCTCAGTCTGATTCTGGCTCTGACCTCTCATAATGATTCTGTCTCTGACCTCTCAGACTGATTCTGGCTCTGACCTCTCATACTGCTTCTGGCTCTGACCTTTCAGACTTATTCCGGCTTTGACCTCTCAGTCTGATTCTGGCTCTGACCTCTCAGACTGATTCTGGCTCTGACCTCTCAGTCTGATTCTGGCTCTGACCTCTCATACTGATTCTGGCTCTGACCTCTGATTCTGATTTTGGCTCTGACCTCTCAGTCTGATTCTGGCTCTGACCTCTCATACTGATTCCGGCTCTGACCTCTCATACTGCTTCTGGCTCTGACCTCTCATACCGATTCTGGCTCTGACCTTTCAGACTGATTCTGGCTCTGACCTCTCAGACTGATTCTGGCTCTGACCTCTCATACTAATTTTGGCTCTGACCTCTCATACTGATTCTGGCTCTGACATCTCAGATTGATTCTGGCTCTGACCTCTCAGTCTGATTCTGGCTCTGACCTTTTATACTGCTTCTGGCTCTGACCTCTCAGACTGATTCCGGCTCTGACCTCTCAGACTGATTCTGGCTCTGAACTTTCAGTCTTTTTCTAGCTCTGACCTCTCATACTGATTCTGGCTCTGACCTCTCATACTGATTCTGGCTCTGACCTCTCAGACTGATTCTGGCTCTGACCTCTCAGTCTGACTCTGGCTCTGACCTCTCATACTGATTCTGGCTCTGACCTTTCAGACTGATTCTGGCTCTGACCTCTCAAACTGATTCTGGCTCTGACCTCTAAGACTGTTTCTGGCTCTGACTTCTCAGACTGATTCTGGCTCTGACCTCTCAAACCGATTCTGGCCCTGACCTCTCAGTCTGATTCTGGCTCTGACCTCTTATACTGATTCTGGCTCTGACCTCTCACACTGATTCTGGCTCTGACCTGTCATACTGATTCTGGCTTTGACCTCTCATACTGATTCTGGCTCTGTCCTCTCAGACTGATTCCGGCTCTGACCTCTCAGTCTGATTCTGGCTCTGACCTCTCAGACTGATTCTGGCTCTGACCTCTCAGTCTGATTCTGGCTCTGACCTCTCATACTGATTCTGGCTCTGACCTCTCACACTGATTCTGGCTCTGACCTTTCAGTCTGATTCTGGCTCTGACCTCTCACACTGATTCTTTCTCTGACTTCTCAGACTGATTCTGGCTCCGACCTCTCATACTAATTCTGGCACTGATCTCTCAGACTGATTCT
Source organism: Leptodactylus fuscus (assembly GCF_031893055.1). Classification (NCBI taxonomy): domain Eukaryota; kingdom Metazoa; phylum Chordata; class Amphibia; order Anura; family Leptodactylidae; genus Leptodactylus; species Leptodactylus fuscus. The sequence goes on along the minus strand of NW_027440685.1, from coordinate 45,932 downwards.
GGCTCTGACCTCTCAGACTGATTCTGGCTCTGACCTCTCAGACTGATTCTGGCTCTGACCTCTCATACTGATTCTGGCTCTGACCTCTCATACTGATTCTGGCTGTGACCTCTCAGTCTGATTCTGGCTCTGACCTCTCACACTGATTCTGGCTCTGACCTCTCATACTGATTCTGCCTCTGACCTCTCAGACTGATTCTGGCTCTGACTTCTCAGACTGATTCTGGCTCCGACCTCTCATACTGATTCTGGCTCTGACCCCTCAGACTGATTCTGTCTCTGACCTCTCATACTAATTCTGGCTCTGACCTATTAGTCTGATTCTGGCTCTGACCTCTCATACTAATTCTGGCTCTGACCTCTCAGTCTGATTCTGGCTCTGACCTTTCACACTGATTCTGGCTCTGACCTCTCATACTGATTCTGGCTCTGACCTCTCACACTGATTCTAGCTCTGACCTCTCAGTCTGATTCTGGCTTTGACCTCTCATACTGATTCTGGCTCTGACCTCTCATACGGATTCCGGCTCTGACCTCTCACACTGATTCTGGCTCTGACCTTTCAGACTGATTCTGGCTCTGACCTCTCACACTGATTCTGGCTCTGACTTCTCAGTCTGATTCTGGCTCTGACTTCTCAGACTGATTCTGGCTCTGACCTCTCACACTGATTCTGGCTCTGACCTCTCATTCTGATTCTGGCTCTAATCTCTCATACTGATTCTGGCTCTGACCTCTCATACCGATTCTGGCTCTGACCTCTCATACTGATTCTGGCTCTGACCTCTCAGTCTGATTCTGGCTCTGACCTCTCATACTGATTCCGGCTCTGACCTCTCATACTGATTCTGGCTCTGACCTCTCATACTGATTCTGGCGCTGACCTCTCAGACTGATTCTGGCTCTGACCTCTCAGACTAATTCTGGCTCTGACCTCTCATACTGATTCTGGCACTGATCTCTCAGTCTGATTCTGGCTCTGACCTCTCATACTGATTCTGGCTCTGACCTGTCAGACTGATTCTGGCTCTGATCTCTCACACTGATTCTGGCTTTGACCTCTCAGTCTAATTCTGGCTCTGACCTCTCACACTGATTCTGGCTCTGACTTCTCAGTCTGATTCTGGCTCTGACTTCGTAGACTGATTCTGGCTCTGACCTCTCACACTGATTCTGGCTCTGACCTCTCATACTGATTCTGGCTCTGATCTCTCATACTGATTCTGGCTCTGACCTCTCATACCGATTCTGGCTCTGACCTCTCATACCGATTCTGGCTCTGACCTCTCAGTCTGATTCTGGCTCTGACCTCTCATACTGATTCCGGCTCTGACCTCTCATACTGATTCTGGCTCTGACCTCTCATACTGATTCTGGCGCTGACCTCTCAGACTGATTCTGGCTCTGACCTCTCAGACTGATTCTGGCTCTGACCTCTCATACTGATTCTGGCACTGATCTCTCAGTCTGATTCTGGCTCTGACCATTCATACTGATTCTGGCTCTGACCTCTCAGACTGATTCTGGCTCTGACCTCTCATACTGCTTCTGGCTCTGACCTCTCATATCGATTCTGGCTCTGACCTCTCAGACTGATTCTGGCTCTGACCTCTCATACTAATTCTAGCTCTGACCTCTCAGACTGAGTCTGGCTCTGACATCTCATACTGCTTCTGGCTCTAACCTCTCAGACTGATTCCGGCTCTGACCTCTCAGTCTGATTCTTGCTCTGACCTTTCAGACTGATTCTGGCTCTGACCTCTCAGTCTGATTCTGGCTCTGACCTATCATACTGATTCTGGCTCTGACCTCTCATTCTGATTTTGGCTCTGACCTCTCAGTCTGATTCTGGCTCTGACCTCTCATACTGATTCCGGCTCTGACCTCTCATACTGCTTCTGGCTCTGACCTCTCAAACCGATTCTGGCTCTGACCTTTCAGTCTGATTCTGGCTCTGACCTCTCAGACTGATTCTGGCTCTGACCTCTCATACTAATTTTGGCTCTGACCTCTCATACTGATTCTGGCTCTGACCTCTCATACTGATTCTGGCTCTGACCTCTCATACTGATTCTGGCGCTGACCTCTCAGACTGATTCTGGCTCTGACCTCTCAGACTGATTCTGGCTCTGACCTCTCATACTGATTCTGGCACTGATCTCTCAGTCTGATTCTGGCTCTGACCTCTCATACTGATTCTGGCACTGACCTCTCAGTCTGACTCTGGCTCTGACCTCTCATACTGATTCCGGCTCTGACCTCTCATACTGATTCTGGCTCTGACCTCTCATACTGATTCCGGCTCTGACCTCTCATACTGATTCTGGCTCTGACCTCTCATACTGATTCTGGCGCTGACCTCTCAGACTGATTCTGGCTCTGACCTCTCAGACTGATTCTGGCTCTGACCTCTCATACTGATTCTGGCACTGATCTCTCAGTCTGATTCTGGCTCTGACCTCTCATACTGATTCTGGCTCTGACCTCTCAGACTGATTCTGGCTCTGACCTCTTATACTAATTCTAGCTCTGACCTCTCAGACTGAGTCTGGCTCTGACATCTCATACTAATTCTAGCTCTGACCTCTCAGACTGAGTCTGGCTCTGATATCTCATACAGCTTCAGGCTCTGACCTCTCAGACTGATTCCGGCTCTGACCTCTCAGTCTGATTCTGGCTCTGACCTCTCAGACTGATTCTGGCTCTGACCTCTCAGTCTGATTCTGGCTCTGACCTCTCATACTGATTCTGGCTCTGACCTCTCATTCTGATTTTGGCTCTGACCTCTCAGTCTGATTCTGGCTCTGACCTCTCATACTGATTCCGGCTCTGACCCCTCATACTGCTTCTGGCTCTGACCTCTCATACCGATTCTGGCTCTGACCTTTCAGACTGATTCTGGCTCTGACCTCTCAGACTGATTCTGGCTCTGACCTCTTATACTAATTTTGGCTCTGACCTCTCATACTGATTCTGGCTCTGTCATCTCAGACTGATTCTGGCTCTGACCCCTCAGTCTGATTCTGGCTCTGACCTTTCATACTGCTTCTTGCTCTGACCTCTCAGACTGATTCCGGCTCTGACCTCTCAGGCTGATTCTGGCTCTGAACTTTCAGTCTGTTTCTAGCTCTGACCTCTCATACTGATATTAGTTCTGACCTTTCATACTGATTCTGGCTCTGACCTGTCAGACTGATTCTGGCTCTGACCTCTCACACTGATTCTGGCTTTGACCTCTCAGTCTGATTCTGGCTCTGACCTCTCACACTGATTCTGGCTCTGACTTCTCAGTCTGATTCTGGCTCTGACTTCTTAGACTGATTCTGGCTCTGACCTCACACTGATTCTGGCTCTGACCTCTCATACTGATTCTGGCTCTGATCTCTCATACTGATTCTGGCTCTGACCTCTCATACCGATTCTGGCTCTGACCTCTCATACCGATTCTGGCTCTGACCTCTCAGTCTGATTCTGGCTCTGACCTCTCATACTGATTCCGGCTCTGACCTCTCATACTGATTCTGGCTCTGACCTCTCATACTGATTCTGGCGCTGACCTCTCAGACTGATTCTGGCTCTGACCTCTCAGACTGATTCTGGCTCTGACCTCTCATACTGATTCTGGCACAGATCTCTCAGTCTGATTCTGGCTCTGACCTCTCATACTGATTCTGGCTCTGACCTCTCAGACTGATTCTGGCTCTGACCTCTCATACTGCTTCTGGCTCTGACCTCACAGACTGATTCCGGCTCTGACCTCTCAGTCTGATTCTGGCTCTGACCTCTCAGACTGATTCTGGCTCTGACCTCTCAGTCTGATTCTGGCTCTGACCTCTCATACTGATTCTGGCTCTGACCTCTCATTCTGATTTTGGCTCTGACCTCTCACTTTGATTCTGGCTCTGACCTCTCATACTGATTCCGGCTCTGACCTCTCATACTGCTTCTGGCTCTGACCTCTCATACCGATTCTGGCTCTGACCTTTCAGACTGATTCTGGCTCTGACCTCTCATACTAATTTTGGCTCTGACCTCTCATACTGGTTCTGGCTCTGACATCTCAGACTAATTCTGGCTCTGACCTCTCAGTCTGATTCTGGCTCTGACCTTTCATACTGCTTCTGGCTCTGACCTCTCAGACTGATTCCGGCTCTGACCTCTCAGACTGATTCTGGCTCTGAACTTTCAGTCTGTTTCTAGCTCTGACCTCTCATACTGATTTTGGCTCTGACCTCTCATACTGATTCTGGCTCTGACCTCTCATACTGATTCTGGCTCTGACCTCTCAGACTGATTCTGGCTCTGACCTCTCAGTCTGATTATGGCTCTGACCTCTCATACTGATTCTGGCTCTGACCTTTCAGACTGATTCTGGCTCTGACCTCTCAAACCGATTCTGGCTCTGACCTCTCAGACTGTTTCTGGCTCTGACTTCTCAGACTGATTCTGGCTCTGACCTCTCAGACCGATTCTGGCTCTGACCTCTCAGTCTGATTCTGGCTCTGACCTCTCATACTGATTCTGGCACTGATCTCTCATAATGATTCTGGCTCTGACCTCTCATACTGATTCTGGCTCTGACCTCTCATTCTGATTCTGGCTCTGACCTCTCACACTGATTCTGGCTCTGACCTCTCATACTGATTCTGGCTTTGACCTCTCATACTGATTCTGGCTCTGACCTCTCAGACTGATTCCGGCTCTGACCTCTCAGTCTGATTCTGGCTCTGACCTCTCAGACTGATTCTGGCTCTGACCTCTCAGTCTGATTCTGGCTCTGACCTCTCATACTGATTCTGGCTCTGACCTTTCAGACTGATTCTGGCTCTGACCTCTCAAACTGATTCTGGCTCTGACCTCTCAGACTGTTTCTGGCTCTGACCTCTCATACTGATTCTGGCGCTGACCTCTCAGACTGATTCTGGCTCTGACCTCTCAGACTGATTCTGGCTCTGACCTCTCATACTAATTCTAGCTCTGACCTCTCAGACTGAGTCTGGCTCTGACATCTCATACTGCTTCTGGCTCTAACCTCTCAGACTGATTCCGGCTCTGACCTCTCAGTCTGATTCTTGCTCTGACCTCTCAGACTGATTCTGGCTCTGACATCTCATACTGCTTCTGGCTCTGACCTCTCAGACTGATTCCGGCTCTGACCTCTCAGTCTGATACTGGCTCTGACCTCTCAGACTGATTCTGGCTCTGACCTCTCAGTCTGATTCTGGCTCTTACCTCTCATACTGATTCTGGCTCTGACCTCTCATACTGATTCTGGCTCTGACATCTCAGACTGATTCTGGCTCTGACCTCTCAGTCTGATTCTGGCTCTGACCTTTCATACTGCTTCTGGCTCTGACCTCTCAGACTGATTCCGGCTCTGACCTCTCAGACTGATTCTGGCTCTGAACTTTCAGTCTGTTTCTAGCTCTGACCTCTCACACTGATATTGGCTCTGACCTCTCAGACTGATTCTGGCTCTGACCTCTCAGTCTGATTCTGGCTCTGACCTCTCATACTGATTCTGGCTCTGACCTTTCAGACTGATTCTGGCTCTGACCTCTCAGACTGATTCTGGCTCTGACTTCTCAGACTGATATTGGCTCTGACCTCTCAGACCGATTCTGGCTCTGACCTCTCAGTCTGATTCTGGCTCTAACCTCTCATACTGATTCTGGCACTGATCTCTCATACTGATTCTGGCTCTGACCTCTCAGACTGATTCTGGCTCTGACCTCTCATACTGATTCTGGCTCTGACCTCTCATACTGATTCTGGCTCTGACCTCTCAGACTGATTCTGGCTCTGACCTCTCATACTGATTCTGGCTTTGACCTCTCATACTGATTCTGGCTCTGACCTCTCAGACTGATTCTGGCTCTGACTTCTCAGACTGATTCTGGCTCTGACCTCTCAGACCGATTCTGGCTCTGACCTCTCATACTGATTCTGGCTCTGACCTCTCACACTGATTCTGGCTCTGACCTCTCACACTGATTCTGGCTCTGACCTTTCACACTGATTCTGGCTCTGACCTCTCATACTGATTCCAGCTCTGACCTCTCACACTGATTCTGGCTCTGACCTTTCACACTGATTCTGGCTCTGACCTCTCATACTGATTCTGGCTCTGACCTCTCACACTGATTCTGGCTCTGACTTCTCAGACTGATTCTGGCTCTGACCTCTCAGTCTGATTCTGGCTCTGACCTCTCAGACTGATTCTGGCTCTGACTTCTCAGACTGATTCTGGCTCTGACCTCTCACACTGATTCTGGCTCTGACCTCTCATACTGATTCTGGCTCTGACCTCTCAGACCGATTCTGGCTCTGACCTCTCATACTGATTCTGGCTCTGACCTCTCAGACTGATTCTGGCTCTGACCTCTCATACTGATTCTGGCTTTGACCTCTCGTACTGATTCTGGCTCTGACCTCTCAGACTGATTCTGGCTCTGACTTCTCACACTGATTCTGGCTCTGACCTCTCACACTGATTCTGGCTCTGACCTCTCACACTGATTCTGGCTCTGACCTCTCACACTGATTCTGGCTCTGACCTCTCACACTGATTCTGGCTCTGACCTCTCAGAGTGATTTTGGCTCTGACCTCTCATACTGATTCTGGCTCTGACCTCTCAGACTGATTCTGGCTCTGACCTTTCAGACTGATTTTGGCTCTAACCTCTCAGACTAATTCTGGCTCTGACCTCTCATACTAATTTTGGCTCTGACCTCTCATACTGATTCTGGCTCTGACATCTCAGACTAATTCTGGCTCTGACCTCTCAGTCTGATTCTGGCTCTGACCTTTCATACTGCTTCTGGCTCTGACCTCTCAGACTGATTCCGGCTCTGACCTCTCAGACTGATTCCGGCTCTGACCTCTCAGACTGATTCTGGCTCTGACCTTTCATACTGCTTCTGGCTCTGACCTCTCAGACTGATTCCGGCTCTGACCTCTCAGACTGATTTTGGCTCTGAACTTTCAGTCTGTTTCTAGCTCTGACCTCTCATACTGATATTGGCTCTGACCTCTCATACTGATTCTGGCTCTGACCTCTCATACTGATTCTGGCTCTGACCTCTCAGACTGATTCTGGCTCTGACCTCTCAGTCTGATTATGGCTCTGACCTCTCATACTGATTCTGGCTCTGACCTTTCAGACTGATTCTGGCTCTGACCTCTCAAACCGATTCTGGCTCTGACCTCTCAGACTGTTTCTGGCTCTGACTTCTCAGACTGATTCTGGCTCTGACCTCTCAGACCGATTCTGGCTCTGACCTCACAGTCTGATTCTGGCTCTGACCTCTCATACTGATTCTGGCACTGATCTCTCATACTGATTCTGGCTCTGACCTCTCAGACTGATTCTGGCTCTGACCTCTCAGACTGATTCTGGCTCTGACCTCTCACACTGATTCTGGCTCTGACCTCTCATACTGATTCTGGCTTTGACCTCTCATACTGATTCTGGCTCTGACCTCTCAGACTGATTCCGGCTCCGACCTCTCAGTCTGATTCTGGCTCTGACCTCTCAGACTGATTCTGGCTCTGACCTCTCAGTCTGATTCTGGCTCTGACCTCTCATACTGATTCTGGCTCTGACCTCTCACACTGATTCTGGCTCTGACCTCTCAGACTGATTTTGGCTCTGACCTCTCATACTGATTCTGGCTCTGACCTCTCATACCGATTCTGGCTCTGACCTCTCAGACTGATTCTGGCTCTGACGTTTCATACTAAATCTGGCTCTGACCTTTCAGACTGATTCCGGCTTTAACCTTTCAGACTGATTCTTGCTCTGATCTCTCATACTGATTCTGACTCTGATCTCTCATACTGATTCTGGCTCTGACCTCTCAGACTTATTCTGGCTGTGACCTCTCAGACTGATTCTGCCACTGAACTCTCAAACTAATTCTGGCTCTGACCTCTCAGTCTGATTCTGGCTCTGACCTCTCATACTGATTCTGGCTCTGACCTCTCATACTGATTCTGGCTCTGACCTCTCAGACTGATTCTGGCTCTGACTTCTCAGACTGATTCTGGCTCCGACCTCTCATACTGATTCTGGCTCTGACCCTCTCAGACTGATTCTGGCTCTGACCTCTCATACTAATTCTGGCTCTGACCTCTTAGTCTGATTCTGGCTCTGACCTCTCATACTAATTCTGGCTCTGACCTCTCAGTCTGATTCTGGCTCTGACCTCTCACACAGATTCTGGCTCTGACCTCTCATACTGATTCTGGCTCTGACCTCTCACACTGATTCTGGCTCTGACCTCTAAGTCTGATTCTTGCTTTGACCTCTCATACTGATTCTCGCTCTGACCTCTCATACGGATTCCGGCTCTGACCTCTCACACTGATTCTGGCTCTGACCTTTCAGACTGATTCTGGCTCTGACCTCTCATACTGATTCTGGCTCTGACCTATCACAATGATTCTGGCTCTTACCTCTCATACTGATTCTGGCTCTGACCTCTCACACTGATTCTGGCTCTGACCTCTCACACTGATTCTAGCTCTGACCTCTCATACTAATTCTGGCTCTGACCTCTCAGTCTGATTCTGGCTCTGACCTCTCATACTGATTCTTGCTCTGACCTCTCACACTGATTCTGGCTCTGACCTCTCAGTCTGATTCTGGCTCTGACCTCTCACACTGATTCTGGCTCTGACTTCTCAGTCTGATTCTGGCTCTGACTTCTCAGACTTTTTCTGGCTTTGACCTCTCACACTGATTCTGGCTCTGACTTCTCAGACTGATTCTGGCTCTGATCTCTCATACTGATTCTGGCTCTGACCTCTCATACCGATTCTGGCTCTGACCTCTCATACCGATTCTGGCTCTGACCTCTCAGTCTGATTCTGGCTCTGACCTCTCATACTGATTCCGGCTCTGACCTCTCATACTGATTCTGGCTCTGACCTCTCATACTGATTCTGGCGCTGACCTCTCAGACTGATTCTGGCTCTGACCACTCATACCGATTCTGGCTCTGACCTCTCATACCGATTCTGGCTCTGAACTCTCAGTCTGATTCTGGCTCTGACCTCTCATACTGATTCCGGCTCTGACCTCTCATACTAATTCTGGCTCTGACCTCTTAGTCTGATTCTGGCTCTGACCTCTCATACTAATTCTGGCTCTGACCTCTCAGTCTGATTCTGGCTCTGACCTCTCACACTGATTCTGGCTCTGACCTCTCATACTGATTCTGGCTCTGACCTCTCGCACTGATTCTGGCTCTGACCTCTAAGTCTGATTCTTGCTTTGACCTCTCATACTGATTCTCGCTCTGACCTCTCATACGGATTCCGGCTCTGACCTCTCACACTTACTATGGCTCTGACCTTTCAGACTGATTCTGGCTCTGACCTCTCATACTGATTCTGGCTCTGACCTATCACAATGATTCTGGCTCTGACCGCTCAGTCTGATTCTGGCTCTGACCGCTCAGTCTGATTCTGGCTCTGACCTCTCACACTGATTCTGGCTCTTACCTCTCATACTGATTCTGGCTCTGACCTCTCACACTGATTCTGGCTCTGACCTCTCACACTGATTCTAGCTCTGACCTCTCATACTAATTCTGGCTCTGACCTCTCAGTCTGATTCTGGCTCTGACCTCTCATACTGATTCTGGCTCTGACCTTTCAGACTGATTCTGGCTCTGACCTCTCAAACTGATTCTGGCTCTGACCTCTAAGACTGTTTCTGGCTCTGACTTCTCAGACTGATTCTGGCTCTGACCTCTCAAACCGATTCTGGCTCTGACCTCTCAGTCTGATTCTGGCTCTGACCTCTTATACTGATTCTGGCACTGATCTCTCATACTGATTCTGGCTCTGACCTCTCATACTGATTCTGGCTCTGACCTCTCATACTGATTCTGGCTCTGACCTCTCACACTGATTCTGGCTCTGACCTCTCATACTGATTCTGGCTTTGACCTCTCATACTGATTCTGGCTCTGTCCTCTCAGACTGATTCCGGCTCTGACCTCTCAGTCTGATTCTGGCTCTGACCTCTCAGACTGATTCTGGCTCTGACCTCTCAGTCTGATTCTGGCTCTGACCTCTCATACTGATTCTGGCTCTGACCTCTCACACTGATTCTGGCTCTGACCTTTCAGTCTGATTCTGGCTCTGACCTCTCACACTGATTCTTTCTCTGACTTCTCAGACTGATTCTGGCTCCGACCTCTCATACTAATTCTGGCACTGATCTCTCAGACTGATTCTGGCTCTGACCTCTCAGACTGATTCTGGCTCTGACCTCTCAGACTGATTCTGGCTCTGACCTCTCATACTGATTCTGGCTCTGACCTCTCATACTGATTCTGGCTGTGACCTCTCAGTCTGATTCTGGCTCTGACCTCTCACACTGATTCTGGCTCTGACCTCTCATACTGATTCTACCTCTGACCTCTCAGACTGATTCTGGCTCTGACTTCTCAGACTGATTCTGGCTCCGACCTCTCATACTGATTCTGGCTCTGACCCCTCAGACTGATTCTGTCTCTGACCTCTCATACTAATTCTGGCTCTGACCTATTAGTCTGATTCTGGCTCTGACCTCTCATACTAATTCTGGCTCTGACCTCTCAGTCTGATTCTGGCTCTGACCTTTCACACTGATTCTGGCTCTGACCTCTCATACTGATTCTGGCTCTGACCTCTCACACTGATTCTAGCTCTGACCTCTCAGTCTGATTCTGGCTTTGACCTCTCATACTGATTCTGGCTCTGACCTCTCATACGGATTCCGGCTCTGACCTCTCACACTGATTCTGGCTCTGACCTTTCAGACTGATTCTGGCTCTGACCTCTGATACTGATTCTGGCTCTGACCTCTCACAATGATTCTGGCTCTGACCGCTCAGTCTGATTCTGGCTCTGACCTCTCAGTCTGATTCTGGCTCTGACCTCTCACACTGATTCTGGCTCTGACTTCTCAGACTGATTCTGGCTCTGACCTCTCACACTGATTCTGGCTCTGACCTCTCATTCTGATTCTGGCTCTAATCTCTCATACTGATTCTGGCTCTGACCTCTCATACCGATTCTGGCTCTGACCTCTCATACTGATTCTGGCTCTGACCTCTCAGTCTGATTCTGGCTCTGACCTCTCATACTGATTCCGGCTCTGACCTCTCATACTGATTCTGGCTCTGACCTCTCATACTGATTCTGGCGCTGACCTCTCAGACTGATTCTGGCTCTGACCTCTCAGACTAATTCTGGCTCTGACCTCTCATACTGATTCTGGCACTGATCTCTCAGTCTGATTCTGGCTCTGACCTCTCATACTGATTCTGGCTCTGACCTGTCAGACTGATTCTGGCTCTGATCTCTCACACTGATTCTGGCTTTGACCTCTCAGTCTAATTCTGGCTCTGACCTCTCACACTGATTCTGGCTCTGACTTCTCAGTCTGATTCTGGCTCTGACTTCGTAGACTGATTCTGGCTCTGACCTCTCACACTGATTCTGGCTCTGACCTCTCATACTGATTCTGGCTCTGATCTCTCATACTGATTCTGGCTCTGACCTCTCATACCGATTCTGGCTCTGACCTCTCATACCGATTCTGGCTCTGACCTCTCAGTCTGATTCTGGCTCTGACCTCTCATACTGATTCCGGCTCTGACCTCTCATACTGATTCTGGCTCTGACCTCTCATACTGATTCTGGCGCTGACCTCTCAGACTGATTCTGGCTCTGACCTCTCAGACTGATTCTGGCTCTGACCTCTCATACTGATTCTGGCACTGATCTCTCAGTCTGATTCTGGCTCTGACCATTCATACTGATTCTGGCTCTGACCTCTCAGACTGATTCTGGCTCTGACCTCTCATACTGCTTCTGGCTCTGACCTCTCATATCGATTCTGGCTCTGACCTCTCAGACTGATTCTGGCTCTGACCTCTCATACTAATTCTAGCTCTGACCTCTCAGACTGAGTCTGGCTCTGACATCTCATACTGCTTCTGGCTCTAACCTCTCAGACTGATTCCGGCTCTGACCTCTCAGTCTGATTCTTGCTCTGACCTCTCAGACTGATTCTGGCTCTGACCTCTCAGTCTGATTCTGGCTCTGACCTATCATACTGATTCTGGCTCTGACCTCTCATTCTGATTTTGGCTCTGACCTCTCAGTCTGATTCTGGCTCTGACCTCTCATACTGATTCCGGCTCTGACCTCTCATACTGCTTCTGGCTCTGACCTCTCAAACCGATTCTGGCTCTGACCTTTCAGTCTGATTCTGGCTCTGACCTCTCAGACTGATTCTGGCTCTGACCTCTCATACTAATTTTGGCTCTGACCTCTCATACTGATTCTGGCTCTGACCTCTCATACTGATTCTGGCTCTGACCTCTCATACTGATTCTGGCGCTGACCTCTCAGACTGATTCTGGCTCTGACCTCTCAGACTGATTCTGGCTCTGACCTCTCATACTGATTCTGGCACTGATCTCTCAGTCTGATTCTGGCTCTGACCTCTCATACTGATTCTGGCACTGACCTCTCAGTCTGACTCTGGCTCTGACCTCTCATACTGATTCCGGCTCTGACCTCTCATACTGATTCTGGCTCTGACCTCTCATACTGATTCTGGCGCTGACCTCTCAGACTGATTCTGGCTCTGACCTCTCAGACTGATTCTGGCTCTGACCTCTCATACTGATTCTGGCACTGATCTCTCAGTCTGATTCTGGCTCTGACCTCTCATACTGATTCTGGCTCTGACCTCTCAGACTGATTCTGGCTCTGACCTCTTATACTGCTTCTGGCTCTGACCTCTCATATCGATTCTGGCTCTGACCTCTCAGACTGATTCTGGCTCTGACCTCTCATACTAATTCTAGCTCTGACCTCTCAGACTGAGTCTGGCTCTGACATCTCATACAGCTTCAGGCTCTGACCTCTCAGACTGATTCCGGCTCTGACCTCTCAGTCTGATTCTGGCTCTGACCTCTCAGACTGATTCTGGCTCTGACCTCTCAGTCTGATTCTGGCTCTGACCTCTCATACTGATTCTGGCTCTGACCTCTCATTCTGATTTTGGCTCTGACCTCTCAGTCTGATTCTGGCTCTGACCTCTCATACTGATTCCGGCTCTGACCCCTCATACTGCTTCTGGCTCTGACCTCTCATACCGATTCTGGCTCTGACCTTTCAGACTGATTCTGGCTCTGACCTCTCAGACTGATTCTGGCTCTGACCTCTCATACTAATTTTGGCTCTGACCTCTCATACTGATTCTGGCTCTGACATCTCAGACTGATTCTGGCTCTGACCCCTCAGTCTGATTCTGGCTCTGACCTTTCATACTGCTTCTTGCTCTGACCTCTCAGACTGATTCCGGCTCTGACCTCTCAGGCTGATTCTGGCTCTGAACTTTCAGTCTGTTTCTAGCTCTGACCTCTCATACTGATATTAGTTCTGACCTTTCATACTGATTCTGGCTCTGACCTATCAGACTGATTCTGGCTCTGACCTCTCACACTGATTCTGGCTTTGACCTCTCAGTCTGATTCTGGCTCTGACCTCTCACACTGATTCTGGCTCTGACCTCACACTGATTCTGGCTCTGACCTCTCATACTGATTCTGGCTCTGATCTCTCATACTGATTCTGGCTCTGACCTCTCATACCGATTCTGGCTCTGACCTCTCATACCGATTCTGGCTCTGACCTCTCAGTCTGATTCTGGCTCTGACCTCTCATACTGATTCCGGCTCTGACCTCTCATACTGATTCTGGCTCTGACCTCTCATACTGATTCTGGCGCTGACCTCTCAGACTGATTCTGGCTCTGACCTCTCAGACTGATTCTGGCTCTGACCTCTCATACTGATTCTGGCACAGATCTCTCAGTCTGATTCTGGCTCTGACCTCTCATACTGATTCTGGCTCTGACCTCTCAGACTGATTCTGGCTCTGACCTCTCATACTGCTTCTGGCTCTGACCTCTCAGACTGATTCCGGCTCTGACCTCTCAGTCTGATTCTGGCTCTGACCTCTCAGACTGATTCTGGCTCTGACCTCTCAGTCTGATTCTGGCTCTGACCTCTCATACTGATTCTGGCTCTGACCTCTCATTCTGATTTTGGCTCTGACCTCTCAGTTTGATTCTGGCTCTGACCTCTCATACTGATTCCGGCTCTGACCTCTCATACTGCTTCTGGCTCTGACCTCTCATACCGATTCTGGCTCTGACCTTTCAGACTGATTCTGGCTCTGACCTCTCATACTAATTTTGGCTCTGACCTCTCATACTGGTTCTGGCTCTGACATCTCAGACTAATTCTGGCTCTGACCTCTCAGTCTGATTCTGGCTCTGACCTTTCATACTGCTTCTGGCTCTGACCTCTCAGACTGATTCCGGCTCTGACCTCTCAGACTGATTCTGGCTCTGAACTTTCAGTCTGTTTCTAGCTCTGACCTCTCATACTGATTTTGGCTCTGACCTCTCATACTGATTCTGGCTCTGAGCTCTCATACTGATTCTGGCTCTGACCTCTCAGACTGATTCTGGCTCTGACCTCTCAGTCTGATTATGGCTCTGACCTCTCATACTGATTCTGGCTCTGACCTTTCAGACTGATTCTGGCTCTGACCTCTCAAACCGATTCTGGCTCTGACCTCTCAGACTGTTTCTGGCTCTGACTTCTCAGACTGATTCTGGCTCTGACCTCTCAGACCGATTCTGGCTCTGACCTCTCAGTCTGATTCTGGCTCTGACCTCTCATACTGATTCTGGCACTGATCTCTCATAATGATTCTGGCTCTGACCTCTCATACTGATTCTGGCTCTGACCTCTCATTCTGATTCTGGCTCTGACCTCTCACACTGATTCTGGCTCTGACCTCTCATACTGATTCTGGCTTTGACCTCTCATACTGATTCTGACTCTGACCTCTCAGACTGATTCCGGCTCTGACCTCTCAGTCTGATTCTGGCTCTGACCTCTCAGACTGATTCTGGCTCTGACCTCTCAGTCTGATTCTGGCTCTGACCTCTCATACTGATTCTGGCTCTGACCTTTCAGACTGATTCTGGCTCTGACCTCTCAAACTGATTCTGGCTCTGACCTCTCAGACTGTTTCTGGCTCTGACCTCTCATACTGATTCTGGCTCTGACATCTCAGACTGATTCTGGCTCTGACCTCTCATACTGCTTCTGGCTCTGACCTCTCATACCGATTCTGGCTCTGACCTCTCAGACTGATTCTGGCTCTGACTTCTCATACTAATTCTAGCTCTGACCTCTCAGACTGAGTCTGGCTCTGACATCTCATACTGCTTCTAGCTCTGACCTCTCAGACTGATTCCGGCTCTGACCTCTCAGTCTGATACTGGCTCTGACCTCTCAGACTGATTCTGGCTCTGACCTCTCAGTCTGATTCTGGCTCTTACCTCTCATACTGATTCTGGCTCTGACCTCTCATACTGATTCTGGCTCTGACATCTCAGACTGATTCTGGCTCTGACCTCTCAGTCTGATTCTGGCTCTGACCTTTCATACTGCTTCTGGCTCTGACCTCTCAGACTGATTCCGGCTCTGACCTCTCAGACTGATTCTGGCTCTGAACTTTCAGTCTGTTTCTAGCTCTGACCTCTCACACTGATATTGGCTCTGACCTCTCAGACTGATTCTGGCTCTGACCTCTCAGTCTGATTCTGGCTCTGACCTCTCATACTGATTCTGGCTCTGACCTTTCAGACTGATTCTGGCTCTGACCTCTCATACTGATTCTGGCTCTGACCTCTCAGACTGATTCTGGCTCTGACTTCTCAGACTGATTCTGGCTCTGACCTCTCAGACCGATTCTGGCTCTGACCTCTCAGTCTGATTCTGGCTCTAACCTCTCATACTGATTCTGGCACTGATCTCTCATACTGATTCTGGCTCTGACCTCTCAGACTGATTCTGGCTCTGACCTCTCATACTAATTCTGGCTCTGACCTCTCATACTGATTCTGGCTCTGACCTCTCAGACTGATTCTGGCTCTGACCTCTCATACTGATTCTGGCTTTGACCTCTCATACTGATTCTGGCTCTGACCTCTCAGACTGATTCTGGCTCTGACTTCTCAGACTGATTCTGGCTCTGACCTCTCAGACCGATTCTGGCTCTGACCTCTCATACTGATTCTGGCTCTGACCTCTCACACTGATTCTGGCTCTGACCTCTCACACTGATTCTGGCTCTGACCTTTCACACTGATTCTGGCTCTGACCTCTCATACTGATTCTGGCTCTGACCTCTCACACTGATTCTGGCTCTGACCTTTCACACTGATTCTGGCTCTGACCTCTCATACTGATTCTGGCTCTGACCTCTCACACTGATTCTGGCTCTGACTTCTCAGACTGATTCTGGCTCTGACCTCTCAGACCGATTCTGGCTCTGACCTCTCAGTCTGATTCTGGCTCTGACCTCTCAGACTGATTCTGGCTCTGACTTCTCAGACTGATTCTGGCTCTGACCTCTCACACTGATTCTGGCTCTGACCTCTCATACTGATTCTGGCTCTGACCTCTCAGACCGATTCTGGCTCTGACCTCTCATACTGATTCTGGCTCTGACCTCTCAGACTGATTCTGGCTCTAACCTCTCATACTGATTCTGGCTTTGACCTCTCATACTGATTCTGGCTCTGACCTCTCAGACTGATTCTGGCTCTGACTTCTCACACTGATTCTGGCTCTGACCTCTCACACTGATTCTGGCTCTGACCTCTCACACTGATTCTGGCTCTGACCTCTCACACTGATTCTGGCTCTGACCTCTCACACTGATTCTGGCTCTGACCTCTCAGAGTGATTTTGGCTCTGACCTCTCATACTGATTCTGGCTCTGACCTCTCAGACTGATTCTGGCTCTGACCTTTCAGACTGATTTTGGCTCTAACCTCTCAGACTGATTCTGGCTCTGACCTCTCATACTAATTTTGGCTCTGACCTCTCATACTGATTCTGGATCTGACATCTCAGACTAATTCTGGCTCTGACCTCTCAGTCTGATTCTGGCTCTGACCTTTCATACTGCTTCTGGCTCTGACCTCTCAGACTGATTCCGGCTCTGACCTCTCAGACTGATTCTGGCTCTGACCTTTCATACTGATTCCGGCTCTGACCTCTCAGACTGATTCTGGCTCTGAACTTTCAGTCTGTTTCTAGCTCTGACCTCTCATACTGATATTGGCTCTGACCTCTCATACTGATTCTGGCTCTGACCTCTCATACTGATTCTGGCTCTGACCTCTCAGACTGATTCTGGCTCTGACCTCTCAGTCTGATTATGGCTCTGACCTCTCATACTGATTCTGGCTCTGACCTTTCAGACTGATTCTGGCTCTGACCTCTCAAACCGATTCTGGCTCTGACCTCTCAGACTGTTTCTGGCTCTGACTTCTCAGACTGATTCTGGCTCTGACCTCTCAGACCGATTCTGGCTCTGACCTCACAGTCTGATTCTGGCTCTGACCTCTCATACTGATTCTGGCACTGATCTCTCATACTGATTCTGGCTCTGACCTCTCAGACTGATTCTGGCTCTGACCTCTCAGACTGATTCTGGCTCTGACCTCTCACACTGATTCTGGCTCTGACCTCTCATACTGATTCTGGCTTTGACCTCTCATACTGATTCTGGCTCTGACCTCTCAGACTGATTCCGGCTCCGACCTCTCAGTCTGATTCTGGCTCTGACCTCTCAGACTGATTCTGGCTCTGACCTCTCAGTCTGATTCTGGCTCTGACCTCTCATACTGATTCTGGCTCTGACCTCTCACACTGATTCTGGCTCTGACCTCTCAGACTGATTTTGGCTCTGACCTCTCATACTGATTCTGGCTCTGACCTCTCATACCGATTCTGGCTCTGACCTCTCAGACTGATTCTGGCTCTGACGTTTCATACTAAATCTGGCTCTGACCTTTCAGACTGATTCAAGCTTTAACCTTTCAGACTGATTCTTGCTCTGATCTCTCATACTGATTCTGACTCTGATCTCTCATACTGATTCTGGCTCTGACCTCTCAGACTTATTCTGGCTGTGACCTCTCAGACTGATTCTGCCACTGAACTCTCAAACTAATTCTGGCTCTGACCTCTCAGTCTGATTCTGGCTCTGACCTCTCATACTGATTCTGGCTCTGACCTCTCATACTGATTCTGGCTCTGACCTCTCAGACTGATTCTGGCTCTGACTTCTCAGACTGATTCTGGCTCCGACCTCTCATACTGATTCTGGCTCTGACCTCTCAGACTGATTCTGGCTCTGACCTCTCATACTAATTCTGGCTCTGACCTCTTAGTCTGATTCTGGCTCTGACCTCTCATACTAATTCTGGCTCTGACCTCTCAGTCTGATTCTGGCTCTGACCTCTCACACTGATTCTGGCTCTGACCTCTCATACTGATTCTGGCTCTGACCTCTCACACTGATTCTGGCTCTGACCTCTAAGTCTGATTCTTGCTTTGACCTCTCATACTGATTCTTGCTCTGACCTCTCATACGGATTCCGGCTCTGACCTCTCACACTGATTCTGGCTCTGACCTTTCAGACTGATTCTGGCTCTGACCTCTCATACTGATTCTGGCTCTGACCTATCACAATGATTCTGGCTCTGACCGCTCAGTCTGATTCCGGCTCTGACCGCTCAGTCTGATTCTGGCTCTGACCTCTCACACTGATTCTGGCTCTTACCTCTCATACTGATTCTGGCTCTGACCTCTCACACTGATTCTGGCTCTGACCTCTCACACTGATTCTAGCTCTGACCTCTCATACTAATTCTGGCTCTGACCTCTCAGTCTGATTCAGGCTCTGACCTCTCATACTGATTCTTGCTCTGACCTCTCACACTGATTCTGGCTTTGACCTCTCAGTCTGATTCTGGATCTGACCTCTCACACTGATTCTGGCTCTGACTTCTCAGTCTGATTCTGGCTCTGACTTCTCAGACTTATTCTGGCTTTGACCTCTCACACTGATTCTGGCTCTGACTTCTCAGACTGATTCTGGCTCTGATCTCTCATACTGATTCTGGCTCTGACCTCTCATACCGATTCTGGCTCTGACCTCTCATACCGATTCTGGCTCTGACCTCTCAGTCTGATTCTGGCTCTGACCTCTCATACTGATTCCGGCTCTGACCTCTCATACTGATTCTGGCTCTGACCTCTCATACTGATTCTGGCGCTGACCTCTCAGACTGATTCTGGCTCTGACCACTCATACCGATTCTGGCTCTGACCTCTCATACCGATTCTGGCTCTGAACTCTCAGTCTGATTCTGGCTCTGACCTCTCATACTGATTCCGGCTCTGACCTCTCATACTAATTCTGGCTCTGACCTCTTAGTCTGATTCTGGCTCTGACCTCTCATACTAATTCTGGCTCTGACCTCTCAGTCTGATTCTGGCTCTGACCTCTCACACTGATTCTGGCTCTGACCTCTCATACTGATTCTGGCTCTGACCTCTCACACTGATTCTGGCTCTGACCTCTAAGTCTGATTCTTGCTTTGACCTCTCATACTGATTCTCGCTCTGACCTCTCATACGGATTCCGGCTCTGACCTCTCACACTGACTCTGGCTCTGACCTTTCAGACTGATTCTGGCTCTGACCTCTCATACTGATTCTGGCTCTGACCTATCACAATTATTCTGGCTCTGACCGCTCAGTCTGATTCTGGCTCTGACTGCTCAGTCTGATTCTGGCTCTGACCTCTCACACTGATTCTGGCTCTTACCTCTCATACTGATTCTGGCTCTGACCTCTCACACTGATTCTGGCTCTGACCTCTCACACTGATTCTAGCTCTGACCTCTCATACTAATTCTGGCTCTGACCTCTCAGTCTGATTCTGGCTCTGACCTCTCATACTGATTCTTGCTCTGACCTCTCACACTGATTCTGGCTTTGACCTCTCAGTCTGATTCTGGCTCTGACCTCTCACACTGATTCTGGCTCTGACTTCTCAGTCTGATTCTGGCTCCGACCTCTCATACTGATTCTGGCTCTGACCCCTCAGACTGATTCTGTCTCTGACCTCTCATACTAATTCTGGCTCTGACCTATTAGTCTGATTCTGGCTCTGACCTCTCATACTAAATCTGGCTCTGACCTCTCAGTCTGATTCTGGCTCTGACCTTTCACACTGATTCTGGCTCTGACCTCTCGTACTGATTCTGGCTCTGACCTCTCACACTGATTCTAGCTCTGACCTCTCAGTCTGATTCTGGCTTTGACCTCTCATACTGATTCTGGCTCTGACCTCTCATACGGATTCCGGCTCTGACCTCTCACACTGATTCTGGCTCTGACCTTTCAGACTGATTCTGGCTCTGACCTCTGATACTGATTCTGGCTCTGACCTCTCACAATGATTCTGGCTCTGACCGCTCAGTCTGATTCTGGCTCTGACCGCTCAGTCTGATTCTGGCTCTGACCTCTCATACTGATTCCGGCTCTGACCTCTCATACTGATTCTGGCTCTGACCTCTCATACTGATTCTGGCGCTGACCTCTCAGACTGATTCTGGCTCTGACCTCTCATACTAATTCTGGCTCTGACCTCTCATACGGATTCCGGCTCTGACCTCTCACACTGATTCTGGCTCTGACCTTTCAGACTGATTCTGGCTCTGACCTCTCATACTGATTCTGGCTCTGACTTCTCAGTCTGATTCTGGCTCTGACTTCTCAGACTGATTCTGTCTTTGACCTCTCACACTGATTCTGGCTCTGACCTCTCATACCGATTCTGGCTCTGACCTCTCATACCGATTCTGGCTCAGACCTCTCATACCGATTCTGGCTCTGAACTCTCAGTCTGATTCTGGCTCTGACCTCTCATACTGATTCTGGCTCTGACCTCTCAGACTGATTCTGGCTCCGACCTCTAATACTAATTCTGGCTCTGACCTCTTAGTCTGATTCTGGCTCTGACCTCTCATACTGATTCTGGCTCTGACCTCTCATACGGATTCCGGCTCTGACCTCTCACACTGATTCTGGCTCTGACCTTTCAGACTGATTCTGGCTCTGACCTCTCATACTGATTCTGGCTCTGACCTATCACATTGATTCTGGCTCTGACCGCTCAGTCTGATTCTGGCTCTGACCGCTCAGTCTGATTCTGGCTCTGACCTCTCACACTGATTCTGGCTCTTACCTCTCACACTGATTCTGGCTCTGACCTCTCACACTGATTCTGGCTCTGACCTCTCACACTGATTCTAGCTCTGACCTCTCATACTAATTCTGGCTCTGACCTCTCAGTCTGATTCTGGCTCTGACCTCTCATACTGATTCTTGCTCTGACCTCTCACACTGATTCTGGCTTTGACCTCTCAGTCTGATTCTGGCTCTGACCTCTCACACTGATTCTGGCTCTGACTTCTCAGTCTGATTCTGGCTCTGACTTCTCAGACTGATTCTGGCTTTGACCTCTCACACTGATTCTGGCTCTGACCTCTCACACTGATTCTGGCTCTGACCTCTCATACTGATTCTGGCTCTGACCTCTCAGTCTGATTCTGGCTCTGACCTCTCATACTGATTCTGGCTCTGACCTCTCAGACTGATTCTGGCTCTGACCTCTCATACTAATTCTGGCTCTGACCTCTTAGTCTGATTCTGGCTCTGACCTCTCATACTGATTCTGGCTCTGACCTCTCATACGGATTCCGGCTCTGACCTCTCACACTGATTCTGGCTTTGACCTTTCAGACTGATTCTGGCTCTGACCTCTCATACTGATTCTGGCTCTGACCTATCACAATGATTCTGGCTCTGACCGCTCAGTCTGATTCTGGCTCTGACTGCTCAGTCTGATTCTGGCTCTGACCTCTCACACTGATTCTGGCTCTTACCTCTCACACTGATTCTGGCTCTGACCTCTCACACTGATTCTGGCTCTTACCTCTCACACTGATTCTGGCTCTGACCTCTCACACTGATTCTGGCTCTGACCTCTCACACTGATTCTAGCTCTGACCTCTCATACTAATTCTGGCTCTGACCTCTCAGTCTGATTCTGGCTCTGACCTCTCATACTGATTCTTGCTCTGACCTCTCACACTGATTCTGGCTTTGACCTCTCAGTCTGATTCTGGCTCTGACCTCTCACACTGATTCTGGCTCTGACTTCTCAGTCTGATTCTGGCTCTGACTTCTCAGACTGATTCTGGCTTTGACCTCACACTGATTCTGGCTCTGACCTCTCACACTGATTCCGGCTCTGACCTCTCATACTGATTCTGGCTCTGACCTCTCATACCGATTCTGGCTCTGACCTCTCATACTGATTCTGGCTCTGACCACTCAGTCTGATTCTGGCTCTGACCTCTCATACTGATTCCGGCTCTGACCTCTCATACTGATTCTGGCTCTGACCTCTCATACTGATTCTGGCACTGATCTCTCAGTCTGATTCTGGCTCTGACCTCTCATAATGATTCTGTCTCTGACCTCTCAGACTGATTCTGGCTCTGACCTCTCATACTGCTTCTGGCTCTGACCTTTCAGACTTATTCCGGCTTTGACCTCTCAGTCTGATTCTGGCTCTGACCTCTCAGACTGATTCTGGCTCTGACCTCTCAGTCTGATTCTGGCTCTGACCTCTCATACTGATTCTGGCTCTGACCTCTGATTCTGATTTTGGCTCTGACCTCTCAGTCTGATTCTGGCTCTGACCTCTCATACTGATTCCGGCTCTGACCTCTCATACTGCTTCTGGCTCTGACCTCTCATACCGATTCTGGCTCTGACCTTTCAGACTGATTCTGGCTCTGACCTCTCAGACTGATTCTGGCTCTGACCTCTCATACTAATTTTGGCTCTGACCTCTCATACTGATTCTGGCTCTGACATCTCAGATTGATTCTGGCTCTGACCTCTCAGTCTGATTCTGGCTCTGACCTTTTATACTGCTTCTGGCTCTGACCTCTCAGACTGATTCCGGCTCTGACCTCTCAGACTGATTCTGGCTCTGAACTTTCAGTCTTTTTCTAGCTCTGACCTCTCATACTGATTCTGGCTCTGACCTCTCATACTGATTCTGGCTCTGACCTCTCAGACTGATTCTGGCTCTGACCTCTCAGTCTGACTCTGGCTTTGACCTCTCATACTGATTCTGGCTCTGACCTTTCAGACTGATTCTGGCTCTGACCTCTCAAACTGATTCTGGCTCTGACCTCTAAGACTGTTTCTGGCTCTGACTTCTCAGACTGATTCTGGCTCTGACCTCTCAAACCGATTCTGGCCCTGACCTCTCAGTCTGATTCTGGCTCTGACCTCTTATACTGATTCTGGCTCTGACCTCTCACACTGATTCTGGCTCTGACCTGTCATACTGATTCTGGCTTTGACCTCTCATACTGATTCTGGCTCTGTCCTCTCAGACTGATTCCGGCTCTGACCTCTCAGTCTGATTCTGGCTCTGACCTCTCAGACTGATTCTGGCTCTGACCTCTCAGTCTGATTCTGGCTCTGACCTCTCATACTGATTCTGGCTCTGACCTCTCACACTGATTCTGGCTCTGACCTTTCAGTCTGATTCTGGCTCTGACCTCTCACACTGATTCTTTCTCTGACTTCTCAGACTGATTCTGGCTCCGACCTCTCATACTAATTCTGGCACTGATCTCTCAGACTGATTCTGGCTCTGACCTCTCAGACTGATTCTGGCTCTGACCTCTCAGACTGATTCTGGCTCTGACCTCTCATACTGATTCTGGCTCTGACCTCTCATACTGATTCTGGCTGTGACCTCTCAGTCTGATTCTGGCTCTGACCTCTCACACTGATTCTGGCTCTGACCTCTCATACTGATTCTGCCTCTGACCTCTCAGACTGATTCTGGCTCTGACTTCTCAGACTGATTCTGGCTCCGACCTCTCATACTGATTCTGGCTCTGACCCCTCAGACTGATTCTGTCTCTGACCTCTCATACTAATTCTGGCTCTGACCTATTAGTCTGATTCTGGCTCTGACCTCTCATACTAATTCTGGCTCTGACCTCTCAGTCTGATTCTGGCTCTGACCTTTCACACTGATTCTGGCTCTGACCTCTCATACTGATTCTGGCTCTGACCTCTCACACTGATTCTAGCTCTGACCTCTCAGTCTGATTCTGGCTTTGACCTCTCATACTGATTCTGGCTCTGACCTCTCATACGGATTCCGGCTCTGACCTCTCACACTGATTCTGGCTCTGACCTTTCAGACTGATTCTGGCTCTGACCTCTCACACTGATTCTGGCTCTGACTTCTCAGTCTGATTCTGGCTCTGACTTCTCAGACTGATTCTGGCTCTGACCTCTCACACTGATTCTGGCTCTGACCTCTCATTCTGATTCTGGCTCTAATCTCTCATACTGATTCTGGCTCTGACCTCTCATACCGATTCTGGCTCTGACCTCTCATACTGATTCTGGCTCTGACCTCTCAGTCTGATTCTGGCTCTGACCTCTCATACTGATTCCGGCTCTGACCTCTCATACTGATTCTGGCTCTGACCTCTCATACTGATTCTGGCGCTGACCTCTCAGACTGATTCTGGCTCTGACCTCTCAGACTAATTCTGGCTCTGACCTCTCATACTGATTCTGGCACTGATCTCTCAGTCTGATTCTGGCTCTGACCTCTCATACTGATTCTGGCTCTGACCTGTCAGACTGATTCTGGCTCTGATCTCTCACACTGATTCTGGCTTTGACCTCTCAGTCTAATTCTGGCTCTGACCTCTCACACTGATTCTGGCTCTGACTTCTCAGTCTGATTCTAGCTCTGACTTCGTAGACTGATTCTGGCTCTGACCTCTCACACTGATTCTGGCTCTGACCTCTCATACTGATTCTGGCTCTGATCTCTCATACTGATTCTGGCTCTGACCTCTCATACCGATTCTGGCTCTGACCTCTCATACCGATTCTGGCTCTGACCTCTCAGTCTGATTCTGGCTCTGACCTCTCATACTGATTCCGGCTCTGACCTCTCATACTGATTCTGGCTCTGACCTCTCATACTGATTCTGGCGCTGACCTCTCAGACTGATTCTGGCTCTGACCTCTCAGACTGATTCTGGCTCTGACCTCTCATACTGATTCTGGCACTGATCTCTCAGTCTGATTCTGGCTCTGACCATTCATACTGATTCTGGCTCTGACCTCTCAGACTGATTCTGGCTCTGACCTCTCATACTGCTTCTGGCTCTGACCTCTCATATCGATTCTGGCTCTGACCTCTCAGACTGATTCTGGCTCTGACCTCTCATACTAATTCTAGCTCTGACCTCTCAGACTGAGTCTGGCTCTGACATCTCATACTGCTTCTGGCTCTAACCTCTCAGACTGATTCCGGCTCTGACCTCTCAGTCTGATTCTTGCTCTGACCTTTCAGACTGATTCTGGCTCTGACCTCTCAGTCTGATTCTGGCTCTGACCTATCATACTGATTCTGGCTCTGACCTCTCATTCTGATTTTGGCTCTGACCTCTCAGTCTGATTCTGGCTCTGACCTCTCATACTGATTCCGGCTCTGACCTCTCATACTGCTTCTGGCTCTGACCTCTCAAACCGATTCTGGCTCTGACCTTTCAGTCTGATTCTGGCTCTGACCTCTCAGACTGATTCTGGCTCTGACCTCTCATACTAATTTTGGCTCTGACCTCTCATACTGATTCTGGCTCTGACCTCTCATACTGATTCTGGCTCTGACCTCTCATACTGATTCTGGCGCTGACCTCTCAGACTGATTCTGGCTCTGACCTCTCAGACTGATTCTGGCTCTGACCTCTCATACTGATTCTGGCACTGATCTCTCAGTCTGATTCTGGCTCTGACCTCTCATACTGATTCTGGCACTGACCTCTCAGTCTGACTCTGGCTCTGACCTCTCATACTGATTCCGGCTCTGACCTCTCATACTGATTCTGGCTCTGACCTCTCATACTGATTCTGGCGCTGACCTCTCAGACTGATTCTGGCTCTGACCTCTCAGACTGATTCTGGCTCTGACCTCTCATACTGATTCTGGCACTGATCTCTCAGTCTGATTCTGGCTCTGACCTCTCATACTGATTCTGGCTCTGACCTCTCAGACTGATTCTGGCTCTGACCTCTTATACTAATTCTAGCTCTGACCTCTCAGACTGAGTCTGGCTCTGACATCTCATACTAATTCTAGCTCTGACCTCTCAGACTGAGTCTGGCTCTGACATCTCATACAGCTTCAGGCTCTGACCTCTCAGACTGATTCCGGCTCTGACCTCTCAGTCTGATTCTGGCTCTGACCTCTCAGACTGATTCTGGCTCTGACCTCTCAGTCTGATTCTGGCTCTGACCTCTCATACTGATTCTGGCTCTGACCTCTCATTCTGATTTTGGCTCTGACCTCTCAGTCTGATTCTGGCTCTGACCTCTCATACTGATTCCGGCTCTGACCCCTCATACTGCTTCTGGCTCTGACCTCTCATACCGATTCTGGCTCTGACCTTTCAGACTGATTCTGGCTCTGACCTCTCAGACTGATTCTGGCTCTGACCTCTTATACTAATTTTGGCTCTGACCTCTCATACTGATTCTGGCTCTGACATCTCAGACTGATTCTGGCTCTGACCCCTCAGTCTGATTCTGGCTCTGACCTTTCATACTGCTTCTTGCTCTGACCTCTCAGACTGATTCCGGCTCTGACCTCTCAGGCTGATTCTGGCTCTGAACTTTCAGTCTGTTTCTAGCTCTGACCTCTCATACTGATATTAGTTCTGACCTTTCATACTGATTCTGGCTCTGACCTGTCAGACTGATTCTGGCTCTGACCTCTCACACTGATTCTGGCTTTGACCTCTCAGTCTGATTCTGGCTCTGACCTCTCACACTGATTCTGGCTCTGACTTCTCAGTCTGATTCTGGCTCTGACTTCTTAGACTGATTCTGGCTCTGACCTCACACTGATTCTGGCTCTGACCTCTCATACTGATTCTGGCTCTGATCTCTCATACTGATTCTGGCTCTGACCTCTCATACCGATTCTGGCTCTGACCTCTCATACCGATTCTGGCTCTGACCTCTCAGTCTGATTCTGGCTCTGACCTCTCATACTGATTCCGGCTCTGACCTCTCATACTGATTCTGGCTCTGACCTCTCATACTGATTCTGGCGCTGACCTCTCAGACTGATTCTGGCTCTGACCTCTCAGACTGATTCTGGCTCTGACCTCTCATACTGATTCTGGCACAGATCTCTCAGTCTGATTCTGGCTCTGACCTCTCATACTGATTCTGGCTCTGACCTCTCAGACTGATTCTGGCTCTGACCTCTCATACTGCTTCTGGCTCTGACCTCACAGACTGATTCCGGCTCTGACCTCTCAGTCTGATTCTGGCTCTGACCTCTCAGACTGATTCTGGCTCTGACCTCTCAGTCTGATTCTGGCTCTGACCTCTCATACTGATTCTGGCTCTGACCTCTCATTCTGATTTTGGCTCTGACCTCTCACTTTGATTCTGGCTCTGACCTCTCATACTGATTCCGGCTCTGACCTCTCATACTGCTTCTGGCTCTGACCTCTCATACCGATTCTGGCTCTGACCTTTCAGACTGATTCTGGCTCTGACCTCTCATACTAATTTTGGCTCTGACCTCTCATACTGGTTCTGGCTCTGACATCTCAGACTAATTCTGGCTCTGACCTCTCAGTCTGATTCTGGCTCTGACCTTTCATACTGCTTCTGGCTCTGACCTCTCAGACTGATTCCGGCTCTGACCTCTCAGACTGATTCTGGCTCTGAACTTTCAGTCTGTTTCTAGCTCTGACCTCTCATACTGATTTTGGCTCTGACCTCTCATACTGATTCTGGCTCTGACCTCTCATACTGATTCTGGCTCTGACCTCTCAGACTGATTCTGGCTCTGACCTCTCAGTCTGATTATGGCTCTGACCTCTCATACTGATTCTGGCTCTGACCTTTCAGACTGATTCTGGCTCTGACCTCTCAAACCGATTCTGGCTCTGACCTCTCAGACTGTTTCTGGCTCTGACTTCTCAGACTGATTCTGGCTCTGACCTCTCAGACCGATTCTGGCTCTGACCTCTCAGTCTGATTCTGGCTCTGACCTCTCATACTGATTCTGGCACTGATCTCTCATAATGATTCTGGCTCTGACCTCTCATACTGATTCTGGCTCTGACCTCTCATTCTGATTCTGGCTCTGACCTCTCACACTGATTCTGGCTCTGACCTCTCATACTGATTCTGGCTTTGACCTCTCATACTGATTCTGGCTCTGACCTCTCAGACTGATTCCGGCTCTGACCTCTCAGTCTGATTCTGGCTCTGACCTCTCAGACTGATTCTGGCTCTGACCTCTCAGTCTGATTCTGGCTCTGACCTCTCATACTGATTCTGGCTCTGACCTTTCAGACTGATTCTGGCTCTGACCTCTCAAACTGATTCTGGCTCTGACCTCTCAGACTGTTTCTGGCTCTGACCTCTCATACTGATTCTGGCGCTGACCTCTCAGACTGATTCTGGCTCTGACCTCTCAGACTGATTCTGGCTCTGACCTCTCATACTAATTCTAGCTCTGACCTCTCAGACTGAGTCTGGCTCTGACATCTCATACTGCTTCTGGCTCTAACCTCTCAGACTGATTCCGGCTCTGACCTCTCAGTCTGATTCTTGCTCTGACCTCTCAGACTGATTCTGGCTCTGACATCTCATACTGCTTCTGGCTCTGACCTCTCAGACTGATTCCGGCTCTGACCTCTCAGTCTGATACTGGCTCTGACCTCTCAGACTGATTCTGGCTCTGACCTCTCAGTCTGATTCTGGCTCTTACCTCTCATACTGATTCTGGCTCTGACCTCTCATACTGATTCTGGCTCTGACATCTCAGACTGATTCTGGCTCTGACCTCTCAGTCTGATTCTGGCTCTGACCTTTCATACTGCTTCTGGCTCTGACCTCTCAGACTGATTCCGGCTCTGACCTCTCAGACTGATTCTGGCTCTGAACTTTCAGTCTGTTTCTAGCTCTGACCTCTCACACTGATATTGGCTCTGACCTCTCAGACTGATTCTGGCTCTGACCTCTCAGTCTGATTCTGGCTCTGACCTCTCATACTGATTCTGGCTCTGACCTTTCAGACTGATTCTGGCTCTGACCTCTCAGACTGATTCTGGCTCTGACTTCTCAGACTGATATTGGCTCTGACCTCTCAGACCGATTCTGGCTCTGACCTCTCAGTCTGATTCTGGCTCTAACCTCTCATACTGATTCTGGCACTGATCTCTCATACTGATTCTGGCTCTGACCTCTCAGACTGATTCTGGCTCTGACCTCTCATACTGATTCTGGCTCTGACCTCTCATACTGATTCTGGCTCTGACCTCTCAGACTGATTCTGGCTCTGACCTCTCATACTGATTCTGGCTTTGACCTCTCATACTGATTCTGGCTCTGACCTCTCAGACTGATTCTGGCTCTGACTTCTCAGACTGATTCTGGCTCTGACCTCTCAGACCGATTCTGGCTCTGACCTCTCATACTGATTCTGGCTCTGACCTCTCACACTGATTCTGGCTCTGACCTCTCACACTGATTCTGGCTCTGACCTTTCACACTGATTCTGGCTCTGACCTCTCATACTGATTCTAGCTCTGACCTCTCACACTGATTCTGGCTCTGACCTTTCACACTGATTCTGGCTCTGACCTCTCATACTGATTCTGGCTCTGACCTCTCACACTGATTCTGGCTCTGACTTCTCAGACTGATTCTGGCTCTGACCTCTCAGTCTGATTCTGGCTCTGACCTCTCAGACTGATTCTGGCTCTGACTTCTCAGACTGATTCTGGCTCTGACCTCTCACACTGATTCTGGCTCTGACCTCTCATACTGATTCTGGCTCTGACCTCTCAGACCGATTCTGGCTCTGACCTCTCATACTGATTCTGGCTCTGACCTCTCAGACTGATTCTGGCTCTGACCTCTCATACTGATTCTGGCTTTGACCTCTCGTACTGATTCTGGCTCTGACCTCTCAGACTGATTCTGGCTCTGACTTCTCACACTGATTCTGGCTCTGACCTCTCACACTGATTCTGGCTCTGACCTCTCACACTGATTCTGGCTCTGACCTCTCACACTGATTCTGGCTCTGACCTCTCACACTGATTCTGGCTCTGACCTCTCAGAGTGATTTTGGCTCTGACCTCTCATACTGATTCTGGCTCTGACCTCTCAGACTGATTCTGGCTCTGACCTTTCAGACTGATTTTGGCTCTAACCTCTCAGACTAATTCTGGCTCTGACCTCTCATACTAATTTTGGCTCTGACCTCTCATACTGATTCTGGCTCTGACATCTCAGACTAATTCTGGCTCTGACCTCTCAGTCTGATTCTGGCTCTGACCTTTCATACTGCTTCTGGCTCTGACCTCTCAGACTGATTCCGGCTCTGACCTCTCAGACTGATTCCGGCTCTGACCTCTCAGACTGATTCTGGCTCTGACCTTTCATACTGCTTCTGGCTCTGACCTCTCAGACTGATTCCGGCTCTGACCTCTCAGACTGATTTTGGCTCTGAACTTTCAGTCTGTTTCTAGCTCTGACCTCTCATACTGATATTGGCTCTGACCTCTCATACTGATTCTGGCTCTGACCTCTCATACTGATTCTGGCTCTGACCTCTCAGACTGATTCTGGCTCTGACCTCTCAGTCTGATTATGGCTCTGACCTCTCATACTGATTCTGGCTCTGACCTTTCAGACTGATTCTGGCTCTGACCTCTCAAACCGATTCTGGCTCTGACCTCTCAGACTGTTTCTGGCTCTGACTTCTCAGACTGATTCTGGCTCTGACCTCTCAGACCGATTCTGGCTCTGACCTCACAGTCTGATTCTGGCTCTGACCTCTCATACTGATTCTGGCACTGATCTCTCATACTGATTCTGGCTCTGACCTCTCAGACTGATTCTGGCTCTGACCTCTCAGACTGATTCTGGCTCTGACCTCTCACACTGATTCTGGCTCTGACCTCTCATACTGATTCTGGCTTTGACCTCTCATACTGATTCTGGCTCTGACCTCTCAGACTGATTCCGGCTCCGACCTCTCAGTCTGATTCTGGCTCTGACCTCTCAGACTGATTCTGGCTCTGACCTCTTAGTCTGATTCTGGCTCTGACCTCTCATACTGATTCTGGCTCTGACCTCTCACACTGATTCTGGCTCTGACCTCTCAGACTGATTTTGGCTCTGACCTCTCATACTGATTCTGGCTCTGACCTCTCATACCGATTCTGGCTCTGACCTCTCAGACTGATTCTGGCTCTGACGTTTCATACTAAATCTGGCTCTGACCTTTCAGACTGATTCCGGCTTTAACCTTTCAGACTGATTCTTGCTCTGATCTCTCATACTGATTCTGACTCTGATCTCTCATACTGATTCTGGCTCTGACCTCTCAGACTTATTCTGGCTGTGACCTCTCAGACTGATTCTGCCACTGAACTCTCAAACTAATTCTGGCTCTGACCTCTCAGTCTGATTCTGGCTCTGACCTCTCATACTGATTCTGGCTCTGACCTCTCATACTGATTCTGGCTCTGACCTCTCAGACTGATTCTGGCTCTGACTTCTCAGACTGATTCTGGCTCCGACCTCTCATACTGATTCTGGCTCTGACCTCTCAGACTGATTCTGGATCTGACCTCTCATACTAATTCTGGCTCTGACCTCTTAGTCTGATTCTGGCTCTGACCTCTCATACTAATTCTGGCTCTGACCTCTCAGTCTGATTCTGGCTCTGACCTCTCACACAGATTCTGGCTCTGACCTCTCATACTGATTCTGGCTCTGACCTCTCACACTGATTCTGGCTCTGACCTCTAAGTCTGATTCTTGCTTTGACCTCTCATACTGATTCTCGCTCTGACCTCTCATACGGATTCCGGCTCTGACCTCTCACACTGATTCTGGCTCTGACCTTTCAGACTGATTCTGGCTCTGACCTCTCATACTGATTCTGGCTCTGACCTATCACAATGATTCTGGCTCTTACCTCTCATACTGATTCTGGCTCTGACCTCTCACACTGATTCTGGCTCTGACCTCTCACACTGATTCTAGCTCTGACCTCTCATACTAATTCTGGCTCTGACCTCTCAGTCTGATTCTGGCTCTGACCTCTCATACTGATTCTTGCTCTGACCTCTCACACTGATTCTGGCTTTGACCTCTCAGTCTGATTCTGGCTCTGACCTCTCACACTGATTCTGGCTCTGACTTCTCAGTCTGATTCTGGCTCTGACTTCTCAGACTTTTTCTGGCTTTGACCTCTCACACTGATTCTGGCTCTGACTTCTCAGACTGATTCTGGCTCTGATCTCTCATACTGATTCTGGCTCTGACCTCTCATACCGATTCTGGCTCTGACCTCTCATACCGATTCTGGCTCTGACCTCTCAGTCTGATTCTGGCTCTGACCTCTCATACTGATTCCGGCTCTGACCTCTCATACTGATTCTGGCTCTGACCTCTCATACTGATTCTGGCGCTGACCTCTCAGACTGATTCTGGCTCTGACCACTCATACCGATTCTGGCTCTGACCTCTCATACCGATTCTGGCTCTGAACTCTCAGTCTGATTCTGGCTCTGACCTCTCATACTGATTCCGGCTCTGACCTCTCATACTAATTCTGGCTCTGACCTCTTAGTCTGATTCTGGCTCTGACCTCTCATACTAATTCTGGCTCTGACCTCTCAGTCTGATTCTGGCTCTGACCTCTCACACTGATTCTGGCTCTGACCTCTCATACTGATTCTGGCTCTGACCTCTCGCACTGATTCTGGCTCTGACCTCTAAGTCTGATTCTTGCTTTGACCTCTCATACTGATTCTCGCTCTGACCTCTCATACGGATTCCGGCTCTGACCTCTCACACTGACTATGGCTCTGACCTTTCAGACTGATTCTGGCTCTGACCTCTCATACTGATTCTGGCTCTGACCTATCACAATGATTCTGGCTCTGACCGCTCAGTCTGATTCTGGCTCTGACCGCTCAGTCTGATTCTGGCTCTGACCTCTCACACTGATTCTGGCTCTTACCTCTCATACTGATTCTGGCTCTGACCTCTCACACTGATTCTGGCTCTGACCTCTCACACTGATTCTAGCTCTGACCTCTCATACTAATTCTGGCTCTGACCTCTCAGTCTGATTCTGGCTCTGACCTCTCATACTGATTCTTGCTCTGACCTCTCACACTGATTCTGGCTTTGACCTCTCAGTCTGATTCTGGCTCTGACCTCTCACACTGATTCTGGCTCTGACTTCTCAGTCTGATTCTGGCTCTGACTTCTCAGACTTATTCTGGCTTTGACCTCTCACACTGATTCTGGCTCTGACCTCTCACACTGATTCTGGCTCTGACCTCTCATACTGATTCTGGCTCTGACCTCTCAGTCTGATTCTGGCTCTGACCTCTCATACTGATTCTGGCTCTGACCTCTCAGACTGATTCTGGCTCTGACCTCTCATACTAATTCTGGCTCTGACCTCTTAGTCTGATTCTGGCTCTGACCTCTCATACTGATTCTGGCTCTGACCTCTCATACGGATTCCGGCTCTGACCTCTCACACTGATTCTGGCTTTGACCTTTCAGACTGATTCTGGCTCTGACCGCTCAGTCTGATTCTGGCTCTGACTGCTCAGTCTGATTCTGGCTCTGACCTCTCACACTGATTCTGGCTCTTACCTCTCACACTGATTCTGGCTCTGACCTCTCACACTGATTCTGGCTCTTACCTCTCACACTGATTCTGGCTCTGACCTCTCACACTGATTCTGGCTCTGACCTCTCACACTGATTCTAGCTCTGACCTCTCATACTAATTCTGGCTCTGACCTCTCAGTCTGATTCTGGCTCTGACCTCTCATACTGATTCTTGCTCTGACCTCTCACACTGATTCTGGCTTTGACCTCTCAGTCTGATTCTGGCTCTGACCTCTCACACTGATTCTGGCTCTGACTTCTCAGTCTGATTCTGGCTCTGACTTCTCAGACTGATTCTGGCTTTGACCTCTCACACTGATTCTGGCTCTGACCTCTCACACTGATTCCGGCTCTGACCTCTCATACTGATTCTGGCTCTGACCTCTCATACCGATTCTGGCTCTGACCTCTCATACTGATTCTGGCTCTGACCTCTCAGTCTGATTCTGGCTCTGACCTCTCATACTGATTCCGGCTCTGACCTCTCATACTGATTCTGGCTCTCACCTCTCATACTGATTCTGGCACTGATCTCTCAGTCTGATTCTGGCTCTGACCTCTCATAATGATTCTTTCTCTGACCTCTCAGACTGATTCTGGCTCTGACCTCTCATACTGCTTCTGGCTCTGACCTTTCAGACTTATTCCGGCTTTGACCTCTCAGTCTGATTCTGGCTCTGACCTCTCAGACTGATTCTGGCTCTGACCTCTCAGTCTGATTCTGGCTCTGACCTCTCATACTGATTCTGGCTCTGACCTCTGATTCTGATTTTGGCTCTGACCTCTCAGTCTGATTCTGGCTCTGACCTCTCATACTGATTCCGGCTCTGACCTCTCATACTGCTTCTGGCTCTGACCTCTCATACCGATTCTGGCTCTGACCTTTCAGACTGATTCTGGCTCTGACCTCTCAGACTGATTCTGGCTCTGACCTCTCATACTAATTTTGGCTCTGACCTCTCATACTGATTCTGGCTCTGACATCTCAGATTGATTCTGGCTCTGACCTCTCAGTCTGATTCTGGCTCTGACCTTTTATACTGCTTCTGGCTCTGACCTCTCAGACTGATTCCGGCTCTGACCTCTCAGACTGATTCTGGCTCTGAACTTTCAGTCTTTTTCTAGCTCTGACCTCTCATACTGATTCTGGCTCTGACCTCTCATACTGATTCTGGCTCTGACCTCTCAGACTGATTCTGGCTCTGACCTCTCAGTCTGACTCTGGCTCTGACCTCTCATACTGATTCTGGCTCTGACCTTTCAGACTGATTCTGGCTCTGACCTCTCAAACTGATTCTGGCTCTGACCTCTAAGACTGTTTCTGGCTCTGACTTCTCAGACTGATTCTGGCTCTGACCTCTCAAACCGATTCTGGCTCTGACCTCTCAGTCTGATTCTGGCTCTGACCTCTTATACTGATTCTGGCACTGATCTCTCATACTGATTCTGGCTCTGACCTCTCATACTGATTCTGGCTCTGACCTCTCATACTGATTCTGGCTCTGACCTCTCACACTGATTCTGGCTCTGACCTGTCATACTGATTCTGGCTTTGACCTCTCATACTGATTCTGGCTCTGTCCTCTCAGACTGATTCCGGCTCTGACCTCTCAGTCTGATTCTGGCTCTGACCTCTCAGACTGATTCTGGCTCTGACCTCTCAGTCTGATTCTGGCTCTGACCTCTCATACTGATTCTGGCTCTGACCTCTCACACTGATTCTGGCTCTGACCTTTCAGTCTGATTCTGGCTCTGACCTCTCACACTGTTTCTTTCTCTGACTTCTCAGACTGATTCTGGCTCCGACCTCTCATACTAATTCTGGCACTGATCTCTCAGACTGATTCTGGCTCTGACCTCTCAGACTGATTCTGGCTCTGACCTCTCAGACTGATTCTGGCTCTGACCTCTCATACTGATTCTGGCTCTGACCTCTCATACTGATTCTGGCTGTGACCTCTCAGTCTGATTCTGGCTCTGACCTCTCACACTGATTCTGGCTCTGACCTCTCATACTGATTCTGCCTCTGACCTCTCAGACTGATTCTGGCTCTGACTTCTCAGACTGATTCTGGCTCCGACCTCTCATACTGATTCTGGCTCTGACCCCTCAGACTGATTCTGTCTCTGACCTCTCATACTAATTCTGGCTCTGACCTATTAGTCTGATTCTGGCTCTGACCTCTCATACTAATTCTGGCTCTGACCTCTCAGTCTGATTCTGGCTCTGACCTTTCACACTGATTCTGGCTCTGACCTCTCATACTGATTCTGGCTCTGACCTCTCACACTGATTCTAGCTCTGACCTCTCAGTCTGATTCTGGCTTTGACCTCTCATACTGATTCTGGCTCTGACCTCTCATACGGATTCCGGCTCTGACCTCTCACACTGATTCTGGCTCTGACCTTTCAGACTGATTCTGGCTCTGACCTCTGATACTGATTCTGGCTCTGACCTCTCACAATGATTCTGGCTCTGACCGCTCAGTCTGATTCTGGCTCTGACCTCTCAGTCTGATTCTGGCTCTGACCTCTCACACTGATTCTGGCTCTGACTTCTCAGTCTGATTCTGGCTCTGACTTCTCAGACTGATTCTGGCTCTGACCTCTCACACTGATTCTGGCTCTGACCTCTCATTCTGATTCTGGCTCTAATCTCTCATACTGATTCTGGCTCTGACCTCTCATACCGATTCTGGCTCTGACCTCTCATACTGATTCTGGCTCTGACCTCTCAGTCTGATTCTGGCTCTGACCTCTCATACTGATTCCGGCTCTGACCTCTCATACTGATTCTGGCTCTGACCTCTCATACTGATTCTGGCGCTGACCTCTCAGACTGATTCTGGCTCTGACCTCTCAGACTAATTCTGGCTCTGACCTCTCATACTGATTCTGGCACTGATCTCTCAGTCTGATTCTGGCTCTGACCTCTCATACTGATTCTGGCTCTGACCTGTCAGACTGATTCTGGCTCTGATCTCTCACACTGATTCTGGCTTTGACCTCTCAGTCTAATTCTGGCTCTGACCTCTCACACTGATTCTGGCTCTGACTTCTCAGTCTGATTCTGGCTCTGACTTCGTAGACTGATTCTGGCTCTGACCTCTCACACTGATTCTGGCTCTGACCTCTCATACTGATTCTGGCTCTGATCTCTCATACTGATTCTGGCTCTGACCTCTCATACCGATTCTGGCTCTGACCTCTCATACCGATTCTGGCTCTGACCTCTCAGTCTGATTCTGGCTCTGACCTCTCATACTGATTCCGGCTCTGACCTCTCATACTGATTCTGGCGCTGACCTCTCAGACTGATTCTGGCTCTGACCTCTCAGACTGATTCTGGCTCTGACCTCTCATACTGATTCTGGCACTGATCTCTCAGTCTGATTCTGGCTCTGACCATTCATACTGATTCTGGCTCTGACCTCTCAGACTGATTCTGGCTCTGACCTCTCATACTGCTTCTGGCTCTGACCTCTCATATCGATTCTGGCTCTGACCTCTCAGACTGATTCTGGCTCTGACCTCTCATACTAATTCTAGCTCTGACCTCTCAGACTGAGTCTGGCTCTGACATCTCATACTGCTTCTGGCTCTAACCTCTCAGACTGATTCCGGCTCTGACCTCTCAGTCTGATTCTTGCTCTGACCTCTCAGACTGATTCTGGCTCTGACCTCTCAGTCTGATTCTGGCTCTGACCTATCATACTGATTCTGGCTCTGACCTCTCATTCTGATTTTGGCTCTGACCTCTCAGTCTGATTCTGGCTCTAACCTCTCATACTGATTCCGGCTCTGACCTCTCATACTGCTTCTGGCTCTGACCTCTCAAACCGATTCTGGCTCTGACCTTTCAGTCTGATTCTGGCTCTGACCTCTCAGACTGATTCTGGCTCTGACCTCTCATACTAATTTTGGCTCTGACCTCTCATACTGATTCTGGCTCTGACCTCTCATACTGATTCTGGCTCTGACCTCTCATACTGATTCTGGCGCTGACCTCTCAGACTGATTCTGGCTCTGACCTCTCAGACTGATTCTGGCTCTGACCTCTCATACTGATTCTGGCACTGATCTCTCAGTCTGATTCTGGCTCTGACCTCTCATACTGATTCTGGCACTGACCTCTCAGTCTGACTCTGGCTCTGACCTCTCATACTGATTCCGGCTCTGACCTCTCATACTGATTCTGGCTCTGACCTCTCATACTGATTCTGGCGCTGACCTCTCAGACTGATTCTGGCTCTGACCTCTCAGACTGATTCTGGCTCTGACCTCTCATACTGATTCTGGCACTGATCTCTCAGTCTGATTCTGGCTCTGACCTCTCATACTGATTCTGGCTCTGACCTCTCAGACTGATTCTGGCTCTGACCTCTTATACTGCTTCTGGCTCTGACCTCTCATATCGATTCTGGCTCTGACCTCTCAGACTGATTCTGGCTCTGACCTCTCATACTAATTCTAGCTCTGACCTCTCAGACTGAGTCTGGCTCTGACATCTCATACAGCTTCAGGCTCTGACCTCTCAGACTGATTCCGGCTCTGACCTCTCAGTCTGATTCTGGCTCTGACCTCTCAGACTGATTCTGGCTCTGACCTCTCAGTCTGATTCTGGCTCTGACCTCTCATACTGATTCTGGCTCTGACCTCTCATTCTGATTTTGGCTCTGACCTCTCAGTCTGATTCTGGCTCTGACCTCTCATACTGATTCCGGCTCTGACCCCTCATACTGCTTCTGGCTCTGACCTCTCATACCGATTCTGGCTCTGACCTTTCAGACTGATTCTGGCTCTGACCTCTCAGACTGATTCTGGCTCTGACCTCTCATACTAATTTTGGCTCTGACCTCTCATACTGATTCTGGCTCTGACATCTCAGACTGATTCTGGCTCTGACCCCTCAGTCTGATTCTGGCTCTGACCTTTCATACTGCTTCTTGCTCTGACCTCTCAGACTGATTCCGGCTCTGACCTCTCAGGCTGATTCTGGCTCTGAACTTTCAGTCTGTTTCTAGCTCTGACCTCTCATACTGATATTAGTTCTGACCTTTCATACTGATTCTGGCTCTGACCTGTCAGACTGATTCTGGCTCTGACCTCTCACACTGATTCTGGCTTTGACCTCTCAGTCTGATTCTGGCTCTGACCTCTCACACTGATTCTGGCTCTGACTTCTCAGTCTGATTCTGGCTCTGACTTCTTAGACTGATTCTGGCTCTGACCTCACACTGATTCTGGCTCTGACCTCTCATACTGATTCTGGCTCTGATCTCTCATACTGATTCTGGCTCTGACCTCTCATACCGATTCTGGCTCTGACCTCTCATACCGATTCTGGCTCTGACCTCTCAGTCTGATTCTGGCTCTGACCTCTCATACTGATTCCGGCTCTGACCTCTCATACTGATTCTGGCTCTGACCTCTCATACTGATTCTGGCGCTGACCTCTCAGACTGATTCTGGCTCTGACCTCTCAGACTGATTCTGGCTCTGACCTCTCATACTGATTCTGGCACTGATCTCTCAGTCTGATTCTGGCTCTGACCATTCATACTGATTCTGGCTCTGACCTCTCAGACTGATTCTGGCTCTGACCTCTCATACTGCTTCTGGCTCTGACCTCTCATATCGATTCTGGCTCTGACCTCTCAGACTGATTCTGGCTCTGACCTCTCATACTAATTCTAGCTCTGACCTCTCAGACTGAGTCTGGCTCTGACATCTCATACTGCTTCTGGCTCTAACCTCTCAGACTGATTCCGGCTCTGACCTCTCAGTCTGATTCTTGCTCTGACCTTTCAGACTGATTCTGGCTCTGACCTCTCAGTCTGATTCTGGCTCTGACCTATCATACTGATTCTGGCTCTGACCTCTCATTCTGATTTTGGCTCTGACCTCTCAGTCTGATTCTGGCTCTGACCTCTCATACTGATTCCGGCTCTGACCTCTCATACTGCTTCTGGCTCTGACCTCTCAAACCGATTCTGGCTCTGACCTTTCAGTCTGATTCTGGCTCTGACCTCTCAGACTGATTCTGGCTCTGTCCTCTCATACTAATTTTGGCTCTGACCTCTCATACTGATTCTGGCTCTGACCTCTCATACTGATTCTAGCTCTGACCTCTCATACTGATTCTGGCGCTGATCTCTCAGACTGATTCTGGCTCTGACCTCTCAGACTGATTCTGGCTCTGACCTCTCATACTGATTCTGGCACTGATCTCTCAGTCTGATTCTGGCTCTGACCTCTCATACTGATTCTGGCACTGACCTCTCAGTCTGACTCTGGCTCTGACCTCTCATACTGATTCCGGCTCTGACCTCTCATACTGATTCTGGCTCTGACCTCTCATACTGATTCTGGCGCTGACCTCTCAGACTGATTCTGGCTCTGACCTCTCAGACTGATTCTGGCTCTGACCTCTCATACTGATTCTGGCACTGATCTCTCAGTCTGATTCTGGCTCTGACCTCTCATACTGATTCTGGCTCTGACCTCTCAGACTGATTCTGGCTCTGACCTCTTATACTAATTCTAGCTCTGACCTCTCAGACTGAGTCTGGCTCTGACATCTCATACTAATTCTAGCTCTGACCTCTCAGACTGAGTCTGGCTCTGACATCTCATACAGCTTCAGGCTCTGACCTCTCAGACTGATTCCGGCTCTGACCTCTCAGTCTGATTCTGGCTCTGACCTCTCAGACTGATTCTGGCTCTGACCTCTCAGTCTGATTCTGGCTCTGACCTCTCATACTGATTCTGGCTCTGACCTCTCATTCTGATTTTGGCTCTGACCTCTCAGTCTGATTCTGGCTCTGACCTCTCATACTGATTCCGGCTCTGACCCCTCATACTGCTTCTGGCTCTGACCTCTCATACCGATTCTGGCTCTGACCTTTCAGACTGATTCTGGCTCTGACCTCTCAGACTGATTCTGGCTCTGACCTCTTATACTAATTTTGGCTCTGACCTCTCATACTGATTCTGGCTCTGACATCTCAGACTGATTCTGGCTCTGACCCCTCAGTCTGATTCTGGCTCTGACCTTTCATACTGCTTCTTGCTCTGACCTCTCAGACTGATTCCGGCTCTGACCTCTCAGGCTGATTCTGGCTCTGAACTTTCAGTCTGTTTCTAGCTCTGACCTCTCATACTGATATTAGTTCTGACCTTTCATACTGATTCTGGCTCTGACCTGTCAGACTGATTCTGGCTCTGACCTCTCACACTGATTCTGGCTTTGACCTCTCAGTCTGATTCTGGCTCTGACCTCTCACACTGATTCTGGCTCTGACTTCTCAGTCTGATTCTGGCTCTGACTTCTTAGACTGATTCTGGCTCTGACCTCACACTGATTCTGGCTCTGACCTCTCATACTGATTCTGGCTCTGATCTCTCATACTGATTCTGGCTCTGACCTCTCATACCGATTCTGGCTCTGACCTCTCATACCGATTCTGGCTCTGACCTCTCAGTCTGATTCTGGCTCTGACCTCTCATACTGATTCCGGCTCTGACCTCTCATACTGATTCTGGCTCTGACCTCTCATACTGATTCTGGCGCTGACCTCTCAGACTGATTCTGGCTCTGACCTCTCAGACTGATTCTGGCTCTGACCTCTCATACTGATTCTGGCACAGATCTCTCAGTCTGATTCTGGCTCTGACCTCTCATACTGATTCTGGCTCTGACCTCTCAGACTGATTCTGGCTCTGACCTCTCATACTGCTTCTGGCTCTGACCTCACAGACTGATTCCGGCTCTGACCTCTCAGTCTGATTCTGGCTCTGACCTCTCAGACTGATTCTGGCTCTGACCTCTCAGTCTGATTCTGGCTCTGACCTCTCATACTGATTCTGGCTCTGACCTCTCATTCTGATTTTGGCTCTGACCTCTCACTTTGATTCTGGCTCTGACCTCTCATACTGATTCCGGCTCTGACCTCTCATACTGCTTCTGGCTCTGACCTCTCATACCGATTCTGGCTCTGACCTTTCAGACTGATTCTGGCTCTGACCTCTCATACTAATTTTGGCTCTGACCTCTCATACTGGTTCTGGCTCTGACATCTCAGACTAATTCTGGCTCTGACCTCTCAGTCTGATTCTGGCTCTGACCTTTCATACTGCTTCTGGCTCTGACCTCTCAGACTGATTCCGGCTCTGACCTCTCAGACTGATTCTGGCTCTGAACTTTCAGTCTGTTTCTAGCTCTGACCTCTCATACTGATTTTGGCTCTGACCTCTCATACTGATTCTGGCTCTGACCTCTCATACTGATTCTGGCTCTGACCTCTCAGACTGATTCTGGCTCTGACCTCTCAGTCTGATTATGGCTCTGACCTCTCATACTGATTCTGGCTCTGACCTTTCAGACTGATTCTGGCTCTGACCTCTCAAACCGATTCTGGCTCTGACCTCTCAGACTGTTTCTGGCTCTGACTTCTCAGACTGATTCTGGCTCTGACCTCTCAGACCGATTCTGGCTCTGACCTCTCAGTCTGATTCTGGCTCTGACCTCTCATACTGATTCTGGCACTGATCTCTCATAATGATTCTGGCTCTGACCTCTCATACTGATTCTGGCTCTGACCTCTCATTCTGATTCTGGCTCTGACCTCTCACACTGATTCTGGCTCTGACCTCTCATACTGATTCTGGCTTTGACCTCTCATACTGATTCTGGCTCTGACCTCTCAGACTGATTCCGGCTCTGACCTCTCAGTCTGATTCTGGCTCTGACCTCTCAGACTGATTCTGGCTCTGACCTCTCAGTCTGATTCTGGCTCTGACCTCTCATACTGATTCTGGCTCTGACCTTTCAGACTGATTCTGGCTCTGACCTCTCAAACTGATTCTGGCTCTGACCTCTCAGACTGTTTCTGGCTCTGACCTCTCATACTGATTCTGGCGCTGACCTCTCAGACTGATTCTGGCTCTGACC
The DNA here is from genome assembly GCF_031893055.1 of Leptodactylus fuscus. Lineage (NCBI taxonomy): Eukaryota > Metazoa > Chordata > Amphibia > Anura > Leptodactylidae > Leptodactylus > Leptodactylus fuscus. The sequence goes on along the minus strand of NW_027440685.1, from coordinate 3,158 downwards.
TCTCAGACTGATTCTGGCTCTGACCTCTCATACTAATTCTAGCTCTGACCTCTCAGACTGAGTCTGGCTCTGACATCTCATACTGCTTCTGGCTCTAACCTCTCAGACTGATTCCGGCTCTGACCTCTCAGTCTGATTCTTGCTCTGACCTCTCAGACTGATTCTGGCTCTGACATCTCATACTGCTTCTGGCTCTGACCTCTCAGACTGATTCCGGCTCTGACCTCTCAGTCTGATACTGGCTCTGACCTCTCAGACTGATTCTGGCTCTGACCTCTCAGTCTGATTCTGGCTCTTACCTCTCATACTGATTCTGGCTCTGACCTCTCATACTGATTCTGGCTCTGACATCTCAGACTGATTCTGGCTCTGACCTCTCAGTCTGATTCTGGCTCTGACCTTTCATACTGCTTCTGGCTCTGACCTCTCAGACTGATTCCGGCTCTGACCTCTCAGACTGATTCTGGCTCTGAACTTTCAGTCTGTTTCTAGCTCTGACCTCTCACACTGATATTGGCTCTGACCTCTCAGACTGATTCTGGCTCTGACCTCTCAGTCTGATTCTGGCTCTGACCTCTCATACTGATTCTGGCTCTGACCTTTCAGACTGATTCTGGCTCTGACCTCTCAGACTGATTCTGGCTCTGACTTCTCAGACTGATATTGGCTCTGACCTCTCAGACCGATTCTGGCTCTGACCTCTCAGTCTGATTCTGGCTCTAACCTCTCATACTGATTCTGGCACTGATCTCTCATACTGATTCTGGCTCTGACCTCTCAGACTGATTCTGGCTCTGACCTCTCATACTGATTCTGGCTCTGACCTCTCATACTGATTCTGGCTCTGACCTCTCAGACTGATTCTGGCTCTGACCTCTCATACTGATTCTGGCTTTGACCTCTCATACTGATTCTGGCTCTGACCTCTCAGACTGATTCTGGCTCTGACTTCTCAGACTGATTCTGGCTCTGACCTCTCAGACCGATTCTGGCTCTGACCTCTCATACTGATTCTGGCTCTGACCTCTCACACTGATTCTGGCTCTGACCTCTCACACTGATTCTGGCTCTGACCTTTCACACTGATTCTGGCTCTGACCTCTCATACTGATTCTAGCTCTGACCTCTCACACTGATTCTGGCTCTGACCTTTCACACTGATTCTGGCTCTGACCTCTCATACTGATTCTGGCTCTGACCTCTCACACTGATTCTGGCTCTGACTTCTCAGACTGATTCTGGCTCTGACCTCTCAGTCTGATTCTGGCTCTGACCTCTCAGACTGATTCTGGCTCTGACTTCTCAGACTGATTCTGGCTCTGACCTCTCACACTGATTCTGGCTCTGACCTCTCATACTGATTCTGGCTCTGACCTCTCAGACCGATTCTGGCTCTGACCTCTCATACTGATTCTGGCTCTGACCTCTCAGACTGATTCTGGCTCTGACCTCTCATACTGATTCTGGCTTTGACCTCTCGTACTGATTCTGGCTCTGACCTCTCAGACTGATTCTGGCTCTGACTTCTCACACTGATTCTGGCTCTGACCTCTCACACTGATTCTGGCTCTGACCTCTCACACTGATTCTGGCTCTGACCTCTCACACTGATTCTGGCTCTGACCTCTCACACTGATTCTGGCTCTGACCTCTCAGAGTGATTTTGGCTCTGACCTCTCATACTGATTCTGGCTCTGACCTCTCAGACTGATTCTGGCTCTGACCTTTCAGACTGATTTTGGCTCTAACCTCTCAGACTAATTCTGGCTCTGACCTCTCATACTAATTTTGGCTCTGACCTCTCATACTGATTCTGGCTCTGACATCTCAGACTAATTCTGGCTCTGACCTCTCAGTCTGATTCTGGCTCTGACCTTTCATACTGCTTCTGGCTCTGACCTCTCAGACTGATTCCGGCTCTGACCTCTCAGACTGATTCCGGCTCTGACCTCTCAGACTGATTCTGGCTCTGACCTTTCATACTGCTTCTGGCTCTGACCTCTCAGACTGATTCCGGGCTCTGACCTCTCAGACTGATTTTGGCTCTGAACTTTCAGTCTGTTTCTAGCTCTGACCTCTCATACTGATATTGGCTCTGACCTCTCATACTGATTCTGGCTCTGACCTCTCATACTGATTCTGGCTCTGACCTCTCAGACTGATTCTGGCTCTGACCTCTCAGTCTGATTATGGGCTCTGACCTCTCATACTGATTCTGGCTCTGACCTTTCAGACTGATTCTGGCTCTGACCTCTCAAACCGATTCTGGCTCTGACCTCTCAGACTGTTTCTGGCTCTGACTTCTCAGACTGATTCTGGCTCTGACCTCTCAGACCGATTCTGGCTCTGACCTCACAGTCTGATTCTGGCTCTGACCTCTCATACTGATTCTGGCACTGATCTCTCATACTGATTCTGGCTCTGACCTCTCAGACTGATTCTGGCTCTGACCTCTCAGACTGATTCTGGCTCTGACCTCTCACACTGATTCTGGCTCTGACCTCTCATACTGATTCTGGCTTTGACCTCTCATACTGATTCTGGCTCTGACCTCTCAGACTGATTCCGGCTCCGACCTCTCAGTCTGATTCTGGCTCTAACCTCTCAGACTGATTCTGGCTCTGACCTCTCAGTCTGATTCTGGCTCTGACCTCTCATACTGATTCTGGCTCTGACCTCTCACACTGATTCTGGCTCTGACCTCTCAGACTGATTTTGGCTCTGACCTCTCATACTGATTCTGGCTCTGACCTCTCATACCGATTCTGGCTCTGACCTCTCAGACTGATTCTGGCTCTGACGTTTCATACTAAATCTGGCTCTGACCTTTCAGACTGATTCCGGCTTTAACCTTTCAGACTGATTCTTGCTCTGATCTCTCATACTGATTCTGACTCTGATCTCTCATACTGATTCTGGCTCTGACCTCTCAGACTTATTCTGGCTGTGACCTCTCAGACTGATTCTGCCACTGAACTCTCAAACTAATTCTGGCTCTGACCTCTCAGTCTGATTCTGGCTCTGACCTCTCATACTGATTCTGGCTCTGACCTCTCATACTGATTCTGGCTCTGACCTCTCAGACTGATTCTGGCTCTGACTTCTCAGACTGATTCTGGCTCCGACCTCTCATACTGATTCTGGCTCTGACCTCTCAA